>NC_088874.1:8515194-8769710 GCF_032884065.1 Artemia franciscana | reverse complement strand
GCAACATATAATGGTCCATGGGAAAACAATCCGTATTCAGATCTATACCTCATGATTCTAATGATTGCCCTTGAGCTTTGTTGATGGTGATTGCTAATCGACCATTCCCTGAGTCGCCATCGTCATTTATATATCCCCCTGTGCACCCCGGCGTCCCCTTTGTAGTTATGTCCCTGTGTCCCGGTCGTCGTCATTTATACTCCCTGTGTCCCGGTGCTTTGTTGATTGCTAATCGAACATTCCTTTTGTCCCGGTCGCTTTCTCTTTGAGTGTCGTCATTTATTTAGATTGTCAGGTTTACCGACTCTTGAACATGCAACATATAATTGTCCATGGGAAAAACAATCCATATTCAGATCTATACCTCATGATTCTAATGATTGCCCTTGAGATTTGTTGATGGTGATTGCTATTTGAACATTCCCTGTGTCCCGGTCGTCATTTATATTCCCAGTATTCCGGTCGTCATTGTGTCCCAGTGTTCCCCTTTTAGTTTTTTTTATTGGTTTTGACCTTTTTTTAGGTTTTTTAGTTTTTTTCTTTTTTCTTTTTAGTTTTTTTTGAAGTTTTTATCTTTTTAGTTTTTTTATTTTTATTTATATTTTTTTAGTTTTCTTTTTCTCCTTTATTTTTCAGTTTTTTTTCCTTTTATAGTTCTTTTAGTTTTTACCTTTATTCGTTTTTTTTTAGTTTTTTAGATGAAAATTTTTTTTAGTTTTTTTCCTTTTTTTTCTTTTTAGTTTTTTATTGGTTTTTACCTTTTTTTAGCTTTTTTAGTTTTTTTCGTTTTTTCTTTTTGCTTTTTTTTTTAGTTTTTATCTTTTTTATTTTTTTTTTATTTTTATTCTTAATTTTATTAGGTTTCTTTTTCTCTTCTATTTTTCAGTTTTTTCCTTTTTTTAAGTTTTTTTTTTAGTTTTTAGTTTTTTTAGTTTTTTTTTCCTTTTTTTCTTTTTAGTTTTTTATTGGTTTTTACCTTTTTTTTAGCTTTTTTAGTTTTTTTCGTTTTTTCTTTTTACTTTTTTTTTAGTTTTTATCTTTTTTATTTTTTTTATTTTATTCTTAATTTTATTAGTTTTCTTTTTCTCTTCTATTTTTCAGTTTTTTCCTTTTTTTAAGTTTTTTTTTTAGTTTTTAGTTTTTTTAGTTTTTTAGTTTTTTTAGTTTTTTTAGTTTTTAGTTTTTTTAGTTTTTTTTTCCTTTTTTCTTTTTAGTTTTTTATTGGTTTTTACCTTTTTTTTAGCTTTTTTAGTTTTTTTCGTTTTTTCTTTTTACTTTTTTTTTAGTTTTTATCTTTTTTATTTTTTTTTATTTTATTCTTAATTTTATTAGTTTTCTTTTTCTCTTCTATTTTTCAGTTTTTTCCTTTTTTTCAGTTTTTTTTTAGTTTTTAGTTTTTTACCTTTTTTGTGGATCGTCACTTGATCCACAGATCCACACACAGACAACTTATTTATATATATATATATATATATATATATATATATATATATATATATATATATATATATATATATATACTAGCTGTTGGGGTGGCGCTTCGCGCCACCCCAACACCTAGTTGGTGGGGGCGCTTCGCGCCCCCCCCAAGCCCCCCCGCGCGCGTAAGTCGTTACGCGCCATAATAGTTACGCGCCATTGTAGTTGTGTCCCTATGTCCCACCTGTGAATATAGATAGATATATATATATATATATATATATATATATATATTATATATATATATATATATATATATATATATATATATATATATATATATATATATATATATATACTAGCTGTTGGGGTGGCGCTTCGCGCCACCCCAACACCTAGTTGGTGGGGGCGCTTCGCGCCCCCCCCAAGCCCACCCGCGCGCGTAAGTCGTTACGCGCCATAATAGTTACGCGCCATTGTAGTTGTGTCCCTATGTCCCACCTGTGAATATAGATAGATATATATATATATGGTTTTAACTACGTAAAACTTGCGAATATACAACATTCTTTGCTGTCCCATTGTCTTTGCATGTAAATAGATTGTCAGGTTTACCGACTCTTGAACATGCAACATATAATGGTCCATGGGAAAACAATCTGTATTCAGATCTATACCTCATGATTCTAATGATTGCCCTTGAGCTTTGTTGATGGTGATTGCTAATCGACCATTCCCTGTCCCGGTGTCCCGGTCGTCATTTACATCCCCCTGTTTCCTCCGGTGTCCCTGTGTCCCGGTCGTCATTTATATTCCCTGTGTCCCGGTCGTCATTTGTATCCCGGTGTCCCGGTCTGTATATACATTCGTTTTTTAGTTTTGTTTTTCTCCTTTATTTTTTTCCTTTTTTTTCTTTTTTAGCTTATTTAGATTTTTAGATTTTTTAGTTTTTTTATTAGTTTTTAGTTTTTTTTTTCTTTTTAGTTTTTTTGTCCCGGTCGTCATTTATATCCCCCTGTTTCCCCCGGTGTCCCCGTTGTAGTTGTGTCCCTGTGTCCCGGTCGTCATTTATATTCCCTGTGTCCCGGTCGTCATTTGTATCCCGGTGTACCGGTCTGTATATACATTCGTTTTTTAGTTTTGTTTTTCTCCTTTATTTTTTTCCTTTTTTTTTCTTTTTTAGTTTATTTAGATTTTTAGATTTTTTAGTTTTTTATTAGTTTTTAGTTTTTTTTTCTTTTTAGTTTTTTTGTAGTTTTTACCTTCTTTTTAGTTTTGTTAATTTTTTTTTTTACTTATGTCCTGGTCGTCATTTATACTCCCTATGTCCCGGTGCTTTGTTGATTGCTAATCGAACATTCCTTTTGTCCTGGTCGCTTTCTCTTTGAGTGTCGTCATTTATTTTTTTCTTTTTTAGTTCTTTTAGTTTTTACCTTTTTTAGTTTTTTTTAGTTTTTTAGATGAAATTTTTTTTTATTTTTTTCCTTTTTTTCTTTTTAGTTTTTTATTGGTTTTTACCTTTATGTTAGCTTATTTTTCAGTTTTTTCCTTTTTTTTAGTTTTTTTTTATTTTTTATTTTTTTTAGTTTTTTACCTTTTTTTAGTTTTTTTAGTTTTTTTAGTTTTTTTAGTTTTTTAGCTTTTTTACTTTTTTTTATTAGTTTTTAGTTTTTTTGTAGTTTTTGCCTTTTTTTAGTTTTTTCAGTTTTTTTTTAGTTTTTTATTGGTTTTTACCTTTATTTTAGCTTATTTTTCAGTTTTTTCCTTTTTTTTAGTTTTTTTTTAGTTTTTAGTTTTTTTTAGTTTTTTACCTTTTTTTAGTTTTTTTAGTTTTTTTAGTTTTTTAGCTTTTTTATTTTTTTTATTAGTTTTTAGTTTTTTTTTGTAGTTTTTGCCTTTTTTTAGTTTTTTTAGTTTTTTAGCTTTTTTATTAGTTTTTAGTTTTTTTTGTAGTTTTTGCCTTTTTTTAGTTTGACAACTTATTTTTATATATATAGATAGTTTTTTTTTTTTACTTATGTCCTGGTCGTCATTTATACTCCCTGTGTCCCGGTGCTTTGTTGATTGCTAATCGAACATTCCTTTTGTCCTGGTCGCTTTCTCTTTGAGTGTCGTCATTTATTAGTTTTTTCCTTTTTTTCTTTTTAGTTTTTTATTGGTTTTTACCTTTATTTTAGCTTATTTTTCAGTTTTTTCCTTTTTTTTAGTTTTTTTTTATTTTTTATTTTTTTTAGTTTTTTACCTTTTTTTAGTTTTTTTAGTTTTTTTAGTTTTTTAGCTTTTTTACTTTTTTTATTAGTTTTTATTTTTTTTTGTAGTTTTTGCCTTTTTTTAGTTTTTTCAGTTTTTTTTTTAGTTTTTTATTGGTTTTTACCTTTATAGTTTTTTTAGTTTTTTAGCTTTTTTATTTTTTTTATTAGTTTTTAGTTTTTTTTGTAGTTTTTGCCTTTTTTTAGTTTTTTCAGTTTTGACGTCACCTGATCCAGTTTTTTCAGGTGACGTCACCTGACACATCCATCCATCCATCCACAGACAACTTATTTTTATATATATAGATATATATATGGTTTTAACTACGTAAAACTTGCGAATATACAACATTCTTTGCTGTCCCATTGTCTTTGCATATAAATAGATTGTCAGGTTTACCGACTCTTGAACATGCAACATATAATGGTCCATGGGAAAACAATCTGTATTCAGATCTATACCTCATGATTCTAATGATTGCCCTTGAGCTTTGTTGATGGTGATTGCTAATCGACCATTCCCTGTCCCGGTCGTCATTTACATCCCCCTGTTTCCCCCGGTGTCCCCGTTGTAGTTGTGTCCCTGTGTCCCGGTCGTCATTTATATTCCCTGTGTCCCGGTCGTCATTTGTATCCCGGTGTCCCGGTCTGTATATACATTCGTTTTTTAGTTTTGTTTTTCTCCTTCATTTTTTTCCTTTTTTTTCTTTTTTAGCTTATTTAGATTTTTAGATTTTTTAGTTTTTTTATTAGTTTTTAGTTTTTTTTTCTTTTTAGTTTTTTTGTCCCGGTTGTCATTTATATCCCCCTGTTTCCCCCGGTGTCCCCGTTGTAGTTGTGTCCCTGTGTCCCGGTCGTCATTTATATTCCCTGTGTCCCGGTCGTCATTTGTATCCCGGTGTACCGGTCTGTATATACATTCGTTTTTTAGTTTTGTTTTTCTCCTTTATTTTTTTCCTTTTTTTTTCTTTTTTAGTTTATTTAGATTTTTAGATTTTTTAGTTTTTTTATTAGTTTTTAGTTTTTTTTTCTTTTTAGTTTTTTTGTAGTTTTTACCTTCTTTTTAGTTTTGTTAATTTTTTTTTTACTTATGTCCTGGTCGTCATTTATACTCCCTGTGTCCCGGTGCTTTGTTGATTGCTAATCGAACATTCCTTTTGTCCTGTTCGCTTTCTCTTTGAGTGTCGTCATTTATTTTAGCTTATTTTTCAGTTTTTTCCTTTTTTTTAGTTTTTTTTTTATTTTTTATTGTTTTTAGTTTTTTACCTTTTTTTAGTTTTTTTAGTTTTTTAGCTTTTTTACTTTTTTTATTAGTTTTTAGTTTTTTTTTGTAGTTTTTGCCTTTTTTTAGTTTTTTCAGTTTTTTTTTTAGTTTTTTATTGGTTTTTACCTTTATTTTGGCTTATTTTTCAGTTTTTTCCTTTTTTTTAGTTTTTTTTAGTTTTTAGTTTTTTTAGTTTTTTACCTTTTTTTAGTTTTTTTAGTTTTTTAGTTTTTTAGCTTTTTTATTTTTTTTATTAGTTTTTAGTTTTTTTTGTAGTTTTTGCTTTTTTTTTAGTTTTTTTAGTTTTTTAGCTTTTTTATTAGTTTTTAGTTTTTTTTTGTAGTTTTTGCCTTTTTTTAGTTTTTTTAGTTTTTTAGCTTTTTTATTTTTTTTATTAGTTTTTAGTTTTTTTGTAGTTTTTGCCTTTTTTTAGTTTTTTCAGTTTTGACGTCACCTGATCCAGTTTTTTCAGGTGACGTCACCTGACACATCCATCCATCCACAGACAGACAACTTATTTTTATATATATAGATATATATATATATATATATATATATATATATATATATATATATATATATATATACATATATATATATATATATATATATATATATATATATATATATATAATATATATATATATATATATATATATATATATATATATATATATATATATATATATATATATATATATATCTATCTATATATATAAAAATAAGTTGTCTGTCTGTCTGTGGATGTGTGGATGGATGTGTCAGGTGACGTCACCTGAAAAAACTGGATTAGGTGACGTCAAAACTGAAAAAACTAAAAAAAGGCAAAAACTACAAAAAAAACTAAAAACTAATAAAAAAAATAAAAAAGCTAAAAAACTAAAAAAACTATAAAGGTAAAAACCAATAAAAAACTAAAAAAAAAACTGAAAAAACTAAAAAAAGGCAAAAACTACAAAAAAAACTAAAAACTAATAAGAAAAGTAAAAAAGCTAAAAAACTAAAAAAACTAAAAAAACTAAAAAAATGTAAAAAACTAAAAAAAATAAAAAAAAACTAAAAAAAAGGAAAAAACTGAAAAATAAGCTAGAATAAAGGTAAAAACCAATAAAAAACTAAAAAAAAAAGGAAAAAACTAATAAATGACGACACTCAAAGAGAAAGCGACCAGGACAAAAACTAAAAAAAAAGGCAAAAACTACAAAAAAACTAAAAACTAATAAAAAAAATAAAAAAGCTAAAAAACTAAAAAAACTAAAAAAAGGTAAAAAACTAAAAAAACTAAAAACTAAAAAAAAACTAAAAAAGGTAAAAACTAAAAGAACTAAAAAAGAAAAAAATAAATGACGACACTCAAAGAGAAAGCGACCAGGACAAAAGGAATGTTCGATTAGCAATCAACAAAGCACCGGGACACAGGGAGTATAAATGACGACCAGGACACAAGTAAAAAAAAAAATTAACAAAACTAAAAAGAAGGTAAAAACTACAAAAAAACTAAAAAGAAAAAAAAACTAAAAACTAATAAAAAAACTAAAAAATCTAAAAATCTAAATAAACTAAAAAAGAAAAAAAAGGAAAAAAATAAAGGAGAAAAACAAAACTAAAAAACGAATGTATATACAGACCGGTACACCGGGATACAAATGACGACCGGGACACAGGGAATATAAATAACGACCGGGACACAGGGACACAACTACAACGGGGACACCGGGGGAAACAGGGGGATATAAATGACGACCGGGACAAAAAAACTAAAAAGAAATAAAAACTAAAAACTAATAAAAAAAACTAAAAAATCTAAAAATCTAAATAAGCTAAAAAAGAAAAAAAAAGGAAAAAAATAAAGGAGAAAAACAAAACTAAAAAACGAATGTATATACAGACCGGGACACCGGGATACAAATGATGACCGGGACCCGGGACACAGGGAATATAAATGACGACCGGGACACAGGGACACAACTACAACGGGGACACCGGGGGAAACAGGGGGATAACCTGACAATCTATTTATATGCAAAGACAATGGGACAGCAAAGAATGTTGTATATTCGCAAGTTTTACGTAGTTAAAACCATATATATATATATATATCTATATTCACAGGTGGGACATAGGGACACAACTACAATGGCGCGTAACGACTTACGCGCGCGGGGGGGCTTGGGGGGGCGCGAAGCGCCCCCACCAACTAGGTGTTGGGGTGGCGCGAAGCGCCACCCCAACAGCTAGTATATATCTTCTATATATATAAAAATAAGTTGTCTGTCTGTCTGTGGATGTGTGGATGGATGTGTCAGGTGACGTCACCTGAAAAAACTGGATCAGGTGACGTCAAAACTGAAAAAACTAAAAAAAGGCAAAAACTACAAAAAAAACTAAAAACTAATAAAAAAAATAAAAAAGCTAAAAAACTAAAAAAACTATAAAGGTAAAAACCAATAAAAAACTAAAAAAAAAACTGAAAAAACTAAAAAAAGGCAAAAACTACAAAAAAAAACTAAAAACTAATAAAAAAAGTAAAAAAGCTAAAAAACTAAAAAAACTAAAAAAACTAAAAAAACTAAAAAAAGGTAAAAAACTAAAAAAAATAAAAAATAAAAAAAAACTAAAAAAAAGGAAAAAACTGAAAAATAAGCTAAAATAAAGGTAAAAACCAATAAAAAACTAAAAAGAAAAAAAGGAAAAAACTAATAAATGACGACACTCAAAGAGAAAGCGACCAGGACAAAAAACTAAAAAAAAAGGCAAAAACTACAAAAAAACTAAAAACTAATAAAAAAAATAAAAAAGCTAAAAAACTAAAAAAACTAAAAAAGGTAAAAAACTAAAAAAACTAAAAACTAAAAAAAAACTAAAAAAGGTAAAAACTAAAAGAACTAAAAAAGAAAAAAATAAATGACGACACTCAAAGAGAAAGCGACCAGGACAAAAGGAATGTTCGATTAGCAATCAACAAAGCACCGGGACACAGGGAGTATAAATGACGACCAGGACACAAGTAAAAAAAAAAAATTAACAAAACTAAAAAGAAGGTAAAAACTACAAAAAAACTAAAAAAAAAAAAAAAACTAAAAACTAATAAAAAAAACTAAAAAATCTAAAAATCTAAATAAACTAAAAAAGAAAAAAAAAGGAAAAAAATAAAGGAGAAAAACAAAACTAAAAAACGAATGTATATACAGACCGGTACACCGGGATACAAATGACGACCGGGACACAGGGAATATAAATAACGACCGGGACACAGGGACACAACTACAACGGGGACACCGGGGGAAACAGGGGGATATAAATGACGACCGGGACAAAAAAACTAAAAAGAAATAAAAACTAAAAACTAATAAAAAAAACTTAAAAATCTAAATAAGCTAAAAAAGAAAAAAAAAGGAAAAAAATAAAGGAGAAAAACAAAACTAAAAAACGAATGTATATACAGACCGGGACACCGGGATACAAATGATGACCGGGACCCGGGACACAGGGAATATAAATGACGACCGGGACACAGTCGTTACGCGCCATAGGCGCGTAAGTCGTTACGCGCCATATTAGTTACGCGCCATTGTAGTTGTGTCCCTATGTCCCACATAGTTTTTCACCAACATTTTAGTTTTTCACCTTTTTTTTAGTTTTTTTTAGTTTTTTTTAGCTTTTTTAGTTTTTTTAGTTTTTTTATTAGTTTTTATTTTTTTTTGTAGTTTTTGCCTTTTTTTATTTTTTTTCAGTTTTTTTTTAATTATTAGATTTTTACCTTTTTTTAGTTTTTTTTATAGTTTTTTAGCTTTTTTAGTTTTTTTTCTTTTTAGTTTTTTTTGTAGTTTTTACCTTTTTTAGTTTTTTTCTTCTTTTGTATTAGTGTGAAATAATTCAGACGTCATATGCGAACAAACATGACGTCACCTGATCCATCCACAGATCCACACACAGACAACTTATTTTTATATATATAGATATATATATTTATATATATATATATATATATATATATATATATATATATATATATATATATATATATATATATATATATATATATATATATATATATATATATATATATATATATATATATATATATATATATATATATATATATATATATATATATATATATATATATATATACTAGCTGTTGGGGTGGCGCTTCGCGCCACCCCAACACCTAGTTGGTGGGGCGCTTCGGGCCCCCCAAGCCCCCCCGCGCGCGTAAGTCGTTACGCGCCATATTAGTTACGTGCCATTGTAGTTGTGTTGCTGTGTCCCACCTGTGAATATAGATAGATTTATATATGTGTTTCAAACTACGTAAAAATTGCGAATATACAACATTCTTGGCTTTCCCACTACTGGGAGCTTTCCGTTTCCAATTGCCAGCAATTGATCTGAAAATGTTTGACCAGAGTCATCGTTTTGCAATCGGACACGCATATTTGTAGTTAATTTTAATATTTTTACGTGTGCCCATAAATTAGAATTTTTCAGGCAAGCACTCATTTTGTCTGCAGGAGTTAAACTACGTAAAAATTGCGAATATACAACATTCTTGACTTCCCCATTGTCTGTGCATATACAAAGCCGTATGTACTAATAATGACGTCATATGCAAACGCTCTTTTTACAAACAAACAAACATGCATACACACAACTCGTTTTTATATAGATAGATAGATAGATAGATACAATACAAATTAACTGCGTAAAACTTGCGAATATACAACATTCTTTGCTGTCCAATTGTCGCTGCATATAAATAGATTGTCAGGTTTACCGACCCTCGAACATGCAACGTACAATTGTCCATGGGAAAAACAATCCGTATTAAGATCTATACCACATTTTTCTAATGATTGACCTTGAGCTTTGTTAATGGTGATTGCAAATGCTAATCGAATTGGGAATTGCAATCTTTTAAATTGAAAAGGCAGATCCGTTGGAATCATGGGAATGCGAGGAATAAGAACAGCCTCACCCTCAAACGGCCCTGAAAAGATTGTGGCCTCTATTAGGTTTTCTATTGTTTTTTTTACGGCAAGTCGCGTGCCATTGCAAAGCTTTGGTGGGTTGATATTTCTTAAAAGTATTATTGGTACGCCTATTTTTAGTTGTAGCACGAGTGGTGGAAACCCTGAAAGATCTATGGAATTTAAAAATTCAGATGGATAATTAACCGCTTCATTTGGTTCCAAAACTGTGTCGACTGACTTGTAAAGGACTGCCTGGTCTAGAATCTTGGTCAAAACAATATTGTTGATTTCGTGGATGTCTATATTTTTGGGTGCGAGAATCGCTCTTCCACTTAGCCATTTATTATTTTTATAATTTTTTAGAATATTCGGAAATACTTTTTCAATCAATTCATTTTTGGACGTCACTAAATTACAGAAATCAGCAGGTAGTTGTATACGTCCTGAAATTGAGTCTACTGGGAGCTTTCCGTTTCCAATTGCCAGCAAATGATCTGAAAATGTTTGACCAGAGTCATCGTTTTGCAATCGGACACGCATATTTGTAGTTAATTTTAATATTTTTACGTGTGCCCATAAATTAGAATTTTTCAGGCAAGCATTCATTTCGTCTGCAGGAGTTGATCTAGGTATTATAGGTAATGTTTGCCTGAAATCTCCCGCAAGCAATATTAATGTGCTGCCAAAGGGTTTCGACTTCCCTCTCAAATCTTTCAAGCATTGATCCAGAGCCTCGAGCGATTTTTTGTGTGCCATTGTGCACTCATACCAAATAATAAGTTTGCATTGCTGCAATACTTTACCCATCCCAGATGATTATGAAATATTGCACGTGGGAGTTTCTGTAGAATGCAAATTGAGAGGCAATTTCAAAGCGGAATGAGCAGTTCTTCCACCAGGCAGCAATGTTGCGGCTATTCCGGACGACGCAATTGCCAACGCTATATAATTTTTTGATCAAATTGATGCCAGAATCAGTTTTATCACAAACGTTTTACCAGTACCTCCTGGCGCATCCAAAAAGAAAATGTCTCCAACGTTGTTATCGACACAATGCATTATCGTATCATAAATGTCTTTTTGTTCCGACGTTAACTTGGAAATGTTATTTTGTACATACGACAATAGATCACTCGTACTGTAACTTTGTTCACGATCCAATTCTACACATGTCGAAACAGCAGCGATACGGTTAGGTGAAGGCATTCCCAAATCCTGAAGAGGTTTGTTTGCCATACGTACGCACAAATCTATATATATAAAAATCTTCTATAATAACTAAAGTGTAGTTATAAATTTCTGACGTAAAATCAAAAGTCATATCTGACGTCTCTAACTGTTTTCGATGGATTATATCTTCGGACATTTTTGACTTATATTTTTCCCATAACTCTGTAGGAGCTGATGGAGAGCAAGTTGTTAAAATGATGCGAAACAATGCACGAATTTGACTTGGGGTTGACGTTTCGAACGCGTCATTGATGCAGTTATCCCAGTGTTGGTCATTCTTCAATAAATTCAGAGCTTGGCATACACTACGGTCAGTGTCATGTATAGTACCGTTTACAGTTCTCAAATACTCAAAGGATGTTGGACCGGGTACATTCACCAAAAGCAGGCGTAGAAAGAAGCATTCATGTTGATTGGGGTGAACGGTGTAGAGTCTTCCTATCGTGGTATCTTTGAAGATGGTAGGTTGGCCGTCGACTGACTGGCTTCACTATGAAATACATATCGCCGAACTTTTGTTTTTTTAACTAAAATCTGGTAGGCATTGATGACCTTATCCAAGTCAAAATTCTAAACCCAATCATCATCGCTATCATTTTCAGTTTTGATATGTTTTGACTCTCGCTGTCCAGGTGGATCTTCATCTAACTGCGCGGTTTTGCGTTCTTTAGCCTCAAGCCTTTTTCCTTGCTGTTCTTTTGATTCCTCGGCACGCTTTCTTTTCTGACTTTCTCTATCAGCAGCAAGTTTTTTGGCATAGACTCTTTGAGCATCTTCATCGGCTTTTGCCATTGTAAGTTTATCAGTCATTGTAAACTTAAACATTAATAGATTTCTACGTGAACATATGTCTTAAATATCTTGAATGACGTCACCGTCAAAGCAAAAATGACGACAACTAATTTCATGACGTCAGTCAACACAGAAACATGACGTCACCTGATCCACAGACAGACACACAGACAGACAACTTATTTTTATATATATAAAGATATAGATACAGTTTCATTTCAGTTTTTTTTCTTTTTTAGTTTTTTCTTTTCTTAGTTTTTTCCTTTTTCAGTTTTTCTTTTTTAAGTTTCTTCTTTTTATTGATTTGTTTTCTTAAATTTGTCGATGTTCATTCTAACATTGACACTTGGAAAAATCTTTACCTGCCAAGCAAGCTAAAGCTCCAACAATTTATAATAAACCTCAAACTTGGGTATCTGTTTTATGGTTTTCGAATTACCTTAATCTTTTGTCAAAATATATTGAAATATTTGTGCAATTCCCAGTTTTTTTAGTTTTTTTTCTTTTTAGTTTTTTACCTTTTTATTTTTTTTATTTTTTTTTACATTTTTTCTTTTTAAGTTTTTTCTTTTTTTATTTTTTTTATTTTTTAGTTTTTTTTTTTTTAGTTTTTTACCATTTTTTTTCAGTTTTCTTTTTCTTCTTTATTTTTCAGACGTCATGTGCAAACCCTCAGTACAAAAATACATACAAATTATTTTTATATATAGATAAGATATAATCTGGTGTAACAGACATAGTGTAACAGACATAAAAGACAGACAACTTATTTTTATATATATATAGATTTTTATATATATAGATACAGTTTCTTCTTTAGTTTTTTTTCTTTTTTAGTTTTTTCTTTTTTTAGTTTCTTCTTTTTATTGATTTGTTTTCTTCAATTTCTCAATGTTCATTCTAACATTGACACTTGGAAAAATCTTTACGTGCCAAGCATGCTAAAGCTCCAACAATTTAAATTAAACCTCAAATTTGGGGTATCTGTTTTAAGGTTTTCGAATTACTTTAATCTATTGTCAAAATATATTGAAATATTTGTGCAATTCCCAGTTGTTTTTTAGTTTTTTCTTTTTTTAGTTTTTAGCTTTTTTAGTTTTTTTTTTAGTTTTTTATCTTTTTTATTTTTTTACGTTTTTTCTTTTTAGGTTTTTTCTTTTTTTAATTTTTAATTTTTTTTTTTAGTTTTTTCTCTTAGTTTTTTTTTTAGTTTTTTACCATTTTTCTTTTTCGAATTACTTTAATCTATTGTCAAAATATTTAGAAATATTTATGCAATTTCCAGTTTTTACATTCTAGTTTGTTTTCTTTTATATATATATAGAAGATATAATCTGGCGTAACGGACAGACAACTTATTTTTATATATATAGAAGATATATATATATATATATACATTTTTACTCGCCGCCGGGATCCAGCTAGTATATATATATATATATATATATATATATATATATATATATATATATATATATATATATATATATATATATATATATATATATATATATATATATATATATATATATATATATATATATATATATATATATATATATGCTTTATTATGATGCCATTTCAATAAAAATCAATATCACTTATCTCCGGCACAAAATATTAGAAATTATAAATCTCAGCATCTCACGTGGTTTTAAACAAACCTGTCGAAATACAGTGTAAAAATAGAAAAGAAAAGGGAATGATAGGTTAATACAAAACTTATTTATCAAGAACTTAATATCATTTACGATTTGGTAATTTCATTTGCCTTTTGATGTCACTTATCATTTTATGTCAATTTATTGTCAAGAATAATTTGCCATTTAACGTCAAAAACCACTTGATGTCATTTACCATTTGATTGGAAGAAAATCGGGTGTCAATTATTCTTTTATTATTATAAGAAGTATTATATACCAGGAGCGTTATTATCCCTTTGTCTAAAAATAAGGTACATAAATGAAGATTAAAGGGTAAAGCATACGATTTCTGAGTGAAATTAAATAAAAAAAAAACAAGTTTTTTTTAAATGAAAGTAAAGAGCGACATTAAAACTTCAAACGAACAGAAATTACTCCGTATATGGAAAGGGGCTTTTCCTCCTCAACGCTTCGCTCTTTACGCTAAAGTTTGACTCTTTTCTCTTAACTCTACTTCTTAAAACAGTAAAAAAACTTTGGCGTAAAGAGTGGGGCGTTGAGGAGGAAAAGCCCCTTTCATATACGGAGTAATTTCTGTTCTTTTTAAGTTTTAATGTCGCTCCTTACTTTCATTTAAAAAAACTTGCTTTTTTTTCATTCGAAGATTCACCCTTTATCTCTTGCTTATCTCTTTATCTCTTAAGCCCTTGCTCCTAGGGATCCGACATAATTATTTTGTTTACCTTTTACTGCCGTTTACATATATGAAGGCTGGTAAAAATATGAAAGCTTTTTGTCTGAATTAATGGGGTTACTTCCATTTTTTGTCTATTCGAGTATTCAGTCTGTGTAGACCCTTATGTTTTTGTCCGAATTGATTTTCCCTTTATGCTCATGCAATTTTCCGCTCAACTTCCTTCCAGTCATGGAATAAACCAGAAATATTATCCCATACATTAGGGGTCATTTTCTCCGTATTGATGTGTACAGAAAAATGGCTGAATAAATTTCTTGCTTTAATTCCAGAGATTAAACGCTGGGCATAACGGAGGTAAATATTTCCTCGATGAAGTGTCAGAAAACCTCAATTTCTCCAGGATATTTATATAGAAAAAATAGTTTAAAAACCATGTTTTTATATTATATAATGAGCTTTCACTCAATATATTATTTATATGCTTCCACAATAGTGTGCCTTCAATGTCTCAGATTAAGTGAAAAATGATCTTCTGGATTATGCATCCCTAAGACCAAATTTATCAATTGTCAAAATGAACAAACTGTTTATTGAATTTCCTTTCTTAACGTAGTCAATGTCTGTAGGTTTACAGATTAGTATAGTTTTATTTTTAATTACATATACAAACAGTATACTATACAAAAACAGCTGTAATAGTGCATAAACTGACTGTATCACATATTGGGTGCTAGTTGATTCCAAGGGATGGCTGACTTCCAGAAATCACTTATACCAAATGGCGCGCGCAAAGCGGGGCTGAAGTGCTCCAAGTATTGTGGGGGCTGTGCCAAACCTGGTATAACTGTGTCATGTCTGGTGGAACTGCATGGCATACATGGCGCCTTGATGTGTACACCTGGTGGCTTAGAGTGGGTCTCCCCTCGGTTGGCTCATGATATAAATAATTCTCATAACTTCAGAAAATGTCAATTTATGATAAAACATAAAATCGCTAAAAAAGGAAGAAAATGGGGACAATAAACAGACAGTGAAAAAGTTGAAAAATTATGCAAATATTTCGGTCAAGACCTCCGCTTGATCATCATCTGTGCAGAATAAAACTGATAAAAATATAAAAAACCAAACCTTAAAACAAAACACAAAAATAAGGCCCTTTCTTAGTAACGGTGTAAAGGTAACTGAATAAAAAGTTTAAATGATATTTCACCATTTCATCTTACGTAAAGCACTCTTAAAGGCTAATCGCTTTCCAGGTAAGCTGGTAAATCGGAGGTCTTGACTGATTTGCATATTCTCTCCTATAGACTGTAATCTCTGAATAAATTTATCCCTTTGTAAACCCAAACCGACCATAGACCATGTTATAATTACAAAATAAAGGATTTGAACAGTATAAGGATTTTTGAGTCGAATGGTTCAAAATCCACGATTCTCTTTGTTCATCATTCATTGTTTTTTAACCTTTTTAGGAAATCATATGTATAGTAATTTAGCTAGATGCCAGACACAAGGCATCATCACCATCCTCATCATTACAAGTATTACAACAAAACATCTTTATTCTTTTAATAAAAATCTGATAAAAGACTTGTCAAAGGCGTCAAATCAAAAATGCCAAGGGCGGAGAATCAGGAGATCGGCACCTGCGCTACGCGAACCCTAATCGGTTTGCATGCGAAAGTTTGCTTGTTTGCTTTGTTCTGGGCGGCCTGCTTTCTACAATTCTCTGCTGTATTTTGCGTAATTTTGCTACTGAAGTATTACATTTTCATCATATTTAGGTATATTTCATTATGATTAACCTTACTTCATTTCTTGAGTATGGTCGTGATAATACGCAAGTACCAGATCCAGGACTATTATCATACCCAGAGTCACCGAGAGATGGGATAAGAGGGTAAATTGTAAGGTGTTTATATGAATATATATAATAAAAATATGCTGCTGTCTAAGCTTTCCTGTCAAATATCTGGGATCTTTAACTCAATATGAACTGAGGTGCTCCCTGACTCATCTAATCCTGAATAATATCATCAGTCATTTTGTCCAATGTTGGGAAAATGCGTTCTTCCACTCTTTGGCTTTAAATTTAACATCACTTCCTTGCATGTTGGAACGTATGATACAAGTATCAAGTTATTGTCGAAGCGTGGTTAGAATTTAATTAATTGCCTTTAGGTTTTCCTTATTGCTTCATCTATAAAACATTAGTGCTAAAAGTCGTTCTAAGTGCAATTAAATCTTTGATT
Organism: Artemia franciscana; assembly: GCF_032884065.1. NCBI lineage: Eukaryota > Metazoa > Arthropoda > Branchiopoda > Anostraca > Artemiidae > Artemia > Artemia franciscana. The sequence goes on along the minus strand of NC_088874.1, from coordinate 8,753,191 downwards.
TAGTAATTTTGAAATACAAAGTGCTCGGTTTCAGGCACGTACGCATTTTTTTGAGGGGGGACGACTGTGGACTTAGATCTAAAAAGTTCAAAAAATAGGTGAACCGTATGGAAAAATATCACAAATTATAGGAAATTTCAAGATTCCATCCAATTTTTTTGGAGGATGGGGTTCAAACCCTCTAACTTCTCCCCTGAATACGGCCTTTTCTGGTGGGAGTCTTCTCTCTAGTACGTGTCTCCTCAGGTTGGATTTTATTGTGGTGTGGTCATATTTCATTTATAAATTTAATTAATTGGACTGCTTACTGTTTGTTTCCAGACTTTAAGCTTTTAGATATGTTTTTGAGTTCAAGAGCCTCGTTTTGCTCCTTTTCACAATCTTTTGAATCACTAAATTGTTTTCTCAACATCGAACTCGTGCTCTAAAGGGCTAAGCCACTGACAAGGGACATGCCTAGCACTAGACCTGACAACTGGGACTAGTGACTAAATTTATTGGCTATTGAATTTTTCTAGTTCATAAATTACATAAATATGCAGACAAACGAATGTAAGTTTTTAAGATTTTGACGCTTTAATGGGGAAATTGCTTAAAGCTCTCAAAAAGCTCATTTAAACGAAAAAAATCAATATGCATCATATATGAAAAGCATCAATATGAAAATGATTTAGCTCAATAGAGCAATTCAGTTGAGAAAAGCACAAAAAGCTCTTTAATGAACACACAGGGGTCCCAGTTGGGGAAGGGCTTCACATCCTCTAGATTTTGAAAAACATCTCTTTTGACATTTTCAATGAGGAAAATAGAAAAAATAATCTTTCCACCCCATGATTTTTAAATAAAACCCTTTTTTAACTTCGTTAAAAAAAAGTCGAAGGAAGATCTCTCCTCCCCCTTGCCCACCTCTTACATTTTCATCAATTGATGAGTCACATCAATTGATTGATCATAAATCAATTTATGTCATGTGTGAACACATGACATAAAAGAATGCCGAAACATTAAAAAGCTTAGTAGAATCAGTGAGAAATCGCTTATAATACTTGTTTTTATATCCTACATATTTAATCAAGCAAAAAATTGATTGAGACTCGAACAACATTTTTAAAACTTGGCGACATTAATAGGCGTGTATCGTCACTATACCTAAAATTAGTAATACAAATTGATGATATTCCAATTTCCCCCTTCGCGTGCTTCGTGATCATTTAAAATGATTATAATATTAATTAAATACTAAGTAGACCTGTAGATGTACAAATTTTGTAGCCCTCGGCATGCGAAGTAAAATTGAACAAAATCTATAGGTGGTTTTGGCGCGCAAGGGAACACGGGTTACATATCCCTTGGTTAAGCGAATTCTATTTTAACTCAACTCAGTACAGGGATCGGAACACGAGGATCTTCACACACTGCCAACTCAACACATGCCCAATAACCCATGAACACTCTCACAGCTTAATCCCTGAGCCACATTATAGTCTCACTTTTTCGAAGAAATAAAAATCCAGCTCACATACAGCGCCGATAATATATCACGTGCGTGGCTTGGGGAGTTGAGCAATGTTCAACTTTCAAGTGTAATATTTATGATCAAACAGTTCGTGGTAACGAACTGGAACTGTAGTAAGGAGCGACCCGGCTCAATAGTAAACGAAACTCTAAAAAACGGAATTTCGATACTAATAGACACATCAAAAGAATTGGATTTTTTTTTGCTGATTTTAAATATATAAGTTTCATCAAATTTAATCTTTATCATCAAAAGTTACGAGCCTGAGAAAATTTGCCTTATTTTGGAAAATAGCAGGAAACACCCCCTAAAAGTCATAGAATCTTAACGAAAATCACACCATTGCATTCAACGTATAAGAGAACCCTACTGTAAAAGTTTCAAGCTCCTATCTACAACAATGTGGAACTTCGTATTTTTTGCCAGATCACGGGTGCGTGTTTATTTGTTTTTTTTCCAGGGGTCATCATATCGACCGAGTGTTCCTATAATGTCGCAAGAGGGCTCATTCTAACGGAAATAAAAAATTCTAGTGCCCTTTTTAAGTGACCAAAAAATTGGAGGGCACCTAGGTCCCCTCCCACGCTCATTTTTTCCCCAAAGTCAATGGATCAAAATTTTGAGATAGCCATTTTGTTCAGCATAGTCGAATACCATAATGACTATGTCTTTGGGATGACTTACTCCCCCACAGTCCCCGGGGGAGGGGCTGCAAGTTACAAACTTTGACCAGTGTTTACATACAGTAATGGTTATTGGGAAGTGTAGAAACGTTTTTCAGGGGGATTATTTTGGTTTGGTGGGGGGTTGAGGGGAGGGGTCTATGTGGGAGGATCTTTCCCTGGAGGAATATGTCATGGGGGAAGAGAAATTCAAAGAAGGGGGCGCTGGATTTTCTCCAGTGAAAAAATAAATATGAAAAAGTTTTTTCAACTGAAAGTAAGGAGCAGCATTAAAACTTAAAACGAACACAGATTATCACGCATATGAGGGGTTCATCTCCCTCGCTCTTTACGCTTTCAACTATTTATTTTACGGCCTTTCTGATTCATGGGTCATTCTTAAAGAGTTCGGACTAAATTTAAGCTTTAGTGTAAAGAGTGAGGTATTAACGAGGGGACAAATCCCCTCATATCCATGATAAAAATATAAGAATATAAAAGTTTGTTACGTAAGTTAATTCTATAATTCTATAATACGGATATTTTTACTAATAAAAACGTTCGTTAAAAATAAAAAGTTCTAGTTGCCTTTTCAAGTAACAAAAAATTGGAGGACAGCTAGACCTCCTCCCCACCCCTTTTTTCTCAAATTCGTCTGATCAAAACTAAGAGAAAGCCATTTAGCCAAAAAAAATTAATATGCAAACTACATTTTAATAATTTATGTACGGAGAGCCAAAATCAAACATGCATTAATTCAAAAATGTTCAGAAATTAAATAAAAAAAAACTAGTTTTATTAACTGAAAGTAAGGAGCGACATTAAAACTTAAAACGAACAGAAATTACTCCGGTTATGAAAGGGGCTGTTCCCTTCTCAACGCTCCGCTCTTTACGCTAAAGTTTTTTACTGTTTAATAAAGTAGAATTGAGAGAAAGAATAAAACTTAGCGTAAAGAGCGACAAAGTGACAGAGTGACTTTTTGAGTCTTTTTCATCGAGAAAAATATTTATATCTTTTTTTTCTATTAAACACCTTAGTTTTTACTGTGAATGATTATTTGACTTTATTTCTGCTTATTTTCGGCTTAACGGCTTTCGGTTGAATTTAATTCAAACTTTTGGGGTGTATTTTCCTAAGCCAGACGTATTACTCCCTAATTTCTGGGGAGATAAGAAACACCCAAGCCAAATCAAATAAGGAAATATCGAAGTTCGGATACTGCATACTTTTGCTTGGCAGACGCAAGGACCTTTATGGTCAAGAAGTGTCGATATTAAATTAGACCGAAAAAGCTGATCCATTTTAGTTTTCTACTTCTGTACAGGATTAATGCTAATATCAAAGAAAAAAATATTATTATTTTAAATAATAGTATTGCTATTTTCGACAAGTGTGATTTTTGTATATGACATCGGTTAAAAATAAAATTTTAGTATTATGTGTGACGCTTGTAGAGGATGTTCCTAGGGTGCTGTCATCGTCTTTTCATTTTTTTTGATGATTTTTGTTAGTGTTTTTGGTTGTTTGTGGTTTCTAAGTCGATCTGTATTTTTTATGTTTGGTTTTATGCTGATGTTTAGTTTCGTTTCTGTCTCTTTTTTCTTTCAATTACTCCACGAGTATAATTTTTTTATAATGTTAATTATGAATAGATTATTATTTATATATTTTAATTTTTTTTTAATGGCATCAATAGGGCATGCTCAAGGCATAAAACAGGCCAAGGAAAAGAAGACGGATGCTTCAACTTGTCAAACTTAAAACCCACGTTTGGTAGGTTACTGTATCCCCTTTGTTTAGAGCTTTTTATCTGGGAAAATAAATAAAAAAAGTAAGCAATTAATTAGATGAAGAGAGATAAGGGAAAAGTTGATTAATATCGCACAGATTGATTTGGACAGACCACCAAAAACTCTGCAAATATCTGATATTTGGTTCTATGTCCATAAGATATGGAGATGATATTTGTTTCTAAAATACTATCATAACCTCTAATACAGCCGAAATCCCTTCTTACATCAAGAAAAAAAAAAAAGAAATAGTAGACAAACATTAGAAATTAGATTAAAAACGAAATTGTCATACATAAAACTACCTATAAGTTTATTTTTAGTTTAATTTTAATTTTTTTTGGGGGGGAGTTTGATTTTAGTTCAATTTTCAATTGGTGTGTCTAAAAGAAGTAACTTTTCTAAAATACGATGCTACGTGTATTTTAAATGGTTTACACCCCCCCCCCCATTTTCAATTCAAATTTAAATCATAGTATATGGTTGTTTAATTTCAATGTAAGGCTGACTGATTTAATAATTTTGACTTAATGACTTTTCCATATATTTCTTTATGTTTTGATATAACTCTTATTAATATATCGACGTATATCACATATATTATATATACTAATAATATATGATATGTTGATTAATATTATTATTAATAATATACTAATGCTGAATAACATATACAATTTTTATTTAATATACTAATTAGTAATATGTGTAATAGTATATTAACTTATATGAACATAATATATTTACATAATAATGTTGAGTTATTTCTATTTTAGTCCAATTTTGGATCCGTAAGCCTGGAATACATTTTATCTAATCAGCCTGTATATGGGAAATGGACAATAAGGATTGTAGCCCAGGGACAAGTTGAAGAAACACACTTCTTTGTAGAGGAATATTACCAAACACGGTTTGAAGTCAATGTCACCATGCCCTCTTTTGTTTTTGATACTGAAGATTATATCACAGGATCGGTTATGTCTAATTATACAAGTGGAAGTCCAGTCAAAGGTTTGAAATTTTGCTGATTTCATGGAATTTGTAAGGTTAATTTTCGCGACCTGGCTGGCAAAGCGAGCTTCCCTTTTCATTAATATTTGTGCTCAGCGTAATGCTGACAAACGGATAGATAGATATTTAATGTTGAGAATCCACAAGGGCCATGGCTACAAAATGAAAAAAAAAACTGTACATTTAATATTGTTTCCATTCCCTTTCCCCTTCTTTACCTTTTGTAGTCCTTTGTCTTTTTGCCCTCATTTAATCCTATTACAGAAACGAGCCATTCATTTAGCCACACATTACTTTAAACTAGTTCTTTATTTATCACTTGAAAATAATTCGTTCCTTAAATCCTGTGATTCGCGAGTAATAAGGTGAAGCAGATCCTCTTCAGCTTCTCCAAACAGGACGTGGTCCATCAAGTTCAAGTTCAATGGGGTTTATTATCAAATCAAAAATAAATTACACCTAATAACAATTCTTAGTCCATTCCTGGACGCTGAAATCCTCAATCGCTACCTTTTAAACATAATGCGCAGCGTGGTCCTACCTTACTTACCTACCTTAACCTTACCTCTCATTTTTTCCAACATAACTACCAATTATCCTCCTGCCCTTTGCCCCAGGGGAAACCGCCACACCATCGTATCAAAAAAAACATCGTTTTTATCTATTTATATTGAATACATTATATAATTTTTTACCAATATTTAGCTTATCTTTTCTAATGCTAATAAGTGATTTTTTACTTCTCTTTCACTCGGATTGGAATGTTTTTGCTCTTTTGCTGGCTAGTTCTAGGCTTAGGTTCTCAAAACTTTTTTTTTTTGTAAAAGTTTTGTCCAAAAACCCTTATGATAAACCTTTGTCATAAATTTGTACCAATATTGAGCTTATCTTTTCTAATGCTAATAAATGATTTTTTACTTCTCTTTCACTCGGATTGGAATGTTTTTGCTCTTTTGCTGGCTAGTTCTAGGCTTAGGTTCTCAAAACTTTTCTTTTTTGTAAAAGTTTTGTCCAAAAACCCTTATGACAAAAAGTACCAATGCCCATTATCACAGACGAAAAAAGTAGTAGACCCGTCTGTATAAAAATTTTGGTATGACGACTCGTTAACGCTGAACCGAAAATTAGAATTCACCAGTGATTGGGAAATTTTGAGATAGTTATTTGATTCAGGAAAGTTAGAAATTCTAGTTGCTGTGCCCTTGCGGATGATAAGAACCCCCATAGCCCCTGCGGAAAGGAATGTATGTTATACAACTTGCTCATTGTTCACATATAGCCTATTATTTGCCAATAGGAATAATACGCACTTTTTTTGGAGGGATGTTCAGAAGCAAAAATTTTTACGAAGGAGACTCTGGGGAATTTTACACGGGGGTAGGAAAGGTAATTTCATGGCATTATTTGAAAAGAAAGGTAAGAAATTGAATTAAAAAAAAAAACTTTTTTTCAACTGAAAGTTAGGACAAACATAGAAACCTTAAATGAACCGAATTTTTTCCGCATATCGAGGCTACCCCTTACTCAATCTTCACACTTTGCACTAAATTTTGACTTCTTGTCACAGTTCTTTAAGAAAGACTGCTCTAACACAAGGGACGTTGATTTTGAATGAGAAAGTAAAACAGTTCAAAATAGGGATGATACCTTTTTATTGACAGTGAATAGATATAAAATTATTTAATTGGATATTTCGAACACATATACACTGTATATGTGTTCGAAATATCCAGTTAAATAATTTTATATCTATTCACTGTCAATAAAAAGGTATCATCCCTATTTTGAACTGTTTTACTTTCGTCATGGAAAGGCAGTGTGGTCTTCGAATTTATCTAAGTTTGAATGAGAAGTTTTTTAGGGAACTTTAAGTCTTTAGCGAAAAGAGGGAGAGTTGAGGATGGGGTGGCCCTCTCCTCAAATGCGGAGTAATTTATGTTCGTTTTAAGTTTTAATGTTGTCTTTATTTTCAGTTGATAAGACATTTTTTTTTTATTTAAAATACGGTCAGATATATCTTATGGGAAAATATACCAGTTGATGAATATAATTCGTCAACTTGAATGTAACATATATTAAATGCGAAATGTTTCAAATCATATTTATTATACTGTTGGTCACTCACTAGCCTGTGTGATAGCCTCTCATCTTTTCTGAGGAAATGTGAACAATTAAAGTATATACAAAAAAGGCCTAACACTGTTTAGCCACAATAAAGAGTATTATTTAGCAAGTCGAAAGTACCATTTTACCCTATGACTATTTGAAATCAATATTTCGGCCGGGCACTTTCGCAGGGAATGGAGGAGGCTCCGGACCTGAGTTTTCCGAAACATTGAATTCAAATGTTTTTTTTATTTGATAGTATTCATGTAATAAAAGATAGGGTCTCTGTCACAGGCACAAACTCTAGACTTTCTTATTAAAACCTTATCTCATTTCACACAAAAGTTCATTTGCGACCATTCTAACCATTTACATAAATTAGTAATTTTCTTTTCCATGTTGATTTCAAATGTTATGATACAAGCTGGCTGAAAGTTATCTGTAGCTTTGTTCAAATGGTAAGCAATCCGTTTCAGTTAATTAGATACGGTTTCTGTGCACCTGCCGCCCTCGGAACTCGGCTGACACGCTTGGGTAGCACGAACGCGGCAAGTTGTGTTGTCTACCGGGGAAGGATCGGATTTCCTGATTGGACTCTAGAATTGCGTTATTATTTACTTGGCTTGTGTTAAGCCGGCTGAAACACTGGGTAGAGGGATATGGGTTATTAATTAATAGCTAGTAAAACAGGAATTCCATATATATATATATATATATATATATATATATATATATATATATATATATATATATATATATATATATATATATATATATATATATATATATATATATATATAAAGTTCGGCGACTTTATAATATATAGGATATATAGCCCAAAAATATATATATAACCTAAAATATATAGCCCAAATGATGTCAAGGAGGCACACTCGTGCCTCTATAAAGAGGCGACACACGACAATGTTAAGCGATCTTCGGTTCCAGTGGTCGCAGACGGATGGGGAGGGATGCATTTCGTAGCCCGAGCTCCAACTAAGAAACCTGCAAAATTTCATCCCCCTCCAACTTTTTCTTCATGGGGAAAATCTGGCCGAAAGTTTCGACCTGTCAACCCAAGCCCCCCTTTAACGTTGTCCGATCGGGCTGAAATTCACAAGTTAAGGTCCCCTAGGGCCCAGGAGCTTATCCGCGAAATTTCAGCTTGATCCGATAACTCCTTCCCTGTTTTCCAGAAACCACGCATAGCCACTTAAAATTCATTCACTTTTTTTTTCTAGACGCCTACAGGTCACATCCGACATCGGATCTGGGTGTACGAAGACTCATTCGATGCGGAATTCTCCGAGTAAGTGCCCATGAAAGTTTCGTTGGAAAATCTTAACCCCCCGAAAGTTTCGACCCTCTAATCCCCCCCCCACCCCTTTTAACGTTGTCCGATCGGGCTGAAATTCACAAGTTAAGGTCCCCTACGGCCCAGGAGCTTATCCGCGAAATTTCAGTTGGATCCGATAACTCCTTCCCTGTTTTCCAGAAACCACCCATTAGCTATTTAAATTAACGGATTTCTCTCCATAAGAGCCCATGTTAATTTGAAATTTTTAAAAGCTATTGAGAAGTTATATTTACACACATGTAAGTTATTAGCTCAGTTGGTAGAGCGTGAGACTTTTAATCCTCTGGTCAAGGGTTCAAGTCCCTTACGGGCGATTTTTTTTCACAACATCAAAAAAATTTTGATAACACCTGGACAGCTTATCATTTGAGAGATAACAGAATATTAGCTTCTTATGAGCAAAAGAAACATTTCGGTCATTCTATCTATTTTTTTTCTATTTTATACAATGATTTAAAAGCGGGGGGGGGGGCGGCAGCCACCCAAGTTCCTCTCCTAATTCCTGTACGAGGAGTACAGGAATTATTAAATTACATCCACCATGGATTGTAGAAAAACGTACAGAAATAATATGAAAAAAACTTCGTTTTCTTAAAGAGTTAAAGAGGCTGCGTCCCAAAGTCGAACCTTAAAACGTACAGGAATTAGAAGAGGCAGTTGGGGGGCTGCCGCCCCCCAAACCCCCAGCTTTTAAAGACTCTTTTGTACAGGTTTTTTTTGGGGGGGGACTTCATTGTTACTAATTACTAGTTTCGGCGCAATGGTTCTCCTGTCCTCTTGTGTTTAACATTTTTCGAAGTTATTCCATTATTCATTCATTTCAATTTTTTGTTAATTAAAAGAGGGCCTTTCCGAAGCCAAGAGCTGGGGGTTAGCAAAAAAACAAAAAACCTGTACAAAACAGTCTTTAAAAGCTGGGGGTTTGGGGGGCGGCAGCCCCCCAACTGCCTCTTCTAATTCCTGTACGTTTTAAGGTTCGACTTTGGGACGCAGCCTCTTTAACTCTTTAAGAAAACGAAGTTTTTTTCATATTATTCACAAGTTAAGGTCCCCTACGGCCCAGGAGCTTATCCGCGAAATTTCAGTTGGATCCGATAACTCCTTCCCTGTTTTCCAGAAACCACCCATTAGCTATTTAAATTAACGGATTTCTCTCCATAAGAGCCCATGTTAATTTGAAATTTTTAAAAGCTATTGAGAAGTTATATTTACACACATGCAAGTTATTAGCTCAGTTGGTAGAGCGTGAGACTTTTAATCCTCTGGTCAAGGGTTCAAGTCCCTTACGGGCGATTTTTTTTCACAACATCAAAAAAATTTTGATAACACCTGGACAGCTTATCATTTGAGAGATAACAGAATATTAGCTTCTTATGAGCAAAAGAAACATTTCGGTCATTCTATCTATTTTTTTTCTATTTTATACAATGATTTAAAAGCGGGGGGGGGGGCGGCAGCCACCCAAGTTCCTCTCCTAATTCCTGTACGAGGAGTACAGGAATTATTAAATTACATCCACCATGGATTGTAGAAAAACGTACAGAAATAATATGAAAAAAACTTCGTTTTCTTAAAGAGTTAAAGAGGCTGCGTCCCAAAGTCGAACCTTAAAACGTACAGGAATTAGAAGAGGCAGTTGGGGGGCTGCCGCCCCCCAAACCCCCAGCTTTTAAAGACTCTTTTGTACAGGTTTTTTTTGGGGGGGGGGACTTCATTGTTACTAATTACTAGTTTCGGCGCAATGGTTCTCCTGTCCTCTTGTGTTTAACATTTTTCGAAGTTATTCCATTATTCATTCATTTCAATTTTTTGTTAATTAAAAGAGGGCCTTTCCGAAGCCAAGAGCTGGGGGTTAGCAAAAAAAACAAAAAACCTGTACAAAAGAGTCTTTAAAAGCTGGGGGTTTGGGGGGCGGCAGCCCCCCAACTGCCTCTTCTAATTCCTGTACGTTTTAAGGTTCGACTTTGGGACGCAGCCTCTTTAACTCTTTAAGAAAACGAAGTTTTTTTCATATTATTATTGTATAAACTAAAGGCTATATGAAGGTTATATATGATTAGGATTAACCTAGCTTCCCTTCTTGGGTGTGTTTCTTATTATTAACAAGCACTTCAACTAATCTTCTTAACCTACCAGGATTTTCCCAATATGCCTTAGCCTACTTTACGGAGACGTAATTTTGACTGAATAATTTTTGAAAATAAAACACGATGGTTAATTATCACTTACAAACTTCAGCTTCAACTCTTGTGCTTTGCACGATCAAATATACAATTTTCAAAGAAGAGTTCTGTCCCCAGTAGGCCTAGGCTACTGGGTTAGTAGGCTAAATTAGTCAACTAATTTTTTTAACCTACGTGGATTTTACCAAGGTAACCTAGGCTCTTCTTAATGGAGACTGGATTTTGACTAAATAATTTTTGAAAATAAAAATTTCTGATTAATTAACACTTGGAGAGAATTTTCAGCTTCAACCCTATTACAGTGGCAAAATAGTCTTGTCAAATTTGTAATAGTCTTCGAGTCTTTTTTTACATTTTATTGTAGTTGCCAGGCGATACACTGAAGGTGGCGCTAGTATTTTCTAATTCCTAGCTCCTTTAGCTCCTAGTTAAATCACTGAAAGTCCAAATTGTCATGCAAGTTTCTCCTTCACTTTGGTTCTGACTTCAGTCCGGCCCTTTGTTCTCCCATATAAATGGAATATAAGAGGATTTCTTTTAGATCGGAAAGGATTAAGGAAAATACACTTTTAGATCCCATTTCTCTAGGAATGAGTTCGCCCAACCCTGTGTCCTGGAAGGAGTTCCCCACTTAAGAACTCATTTCTGAACAATGTACCTAAAATATTAAAAATTGTTGTTAGGTGTTGGTTACTGTATTAAAAAAATAGACTGAAAAATAGCTGTTCAAGTTCCCTCCAGCTAGTATTGTTCGCAATTTTCACCTTTCGAAACTCATTAGCAGCTCACCTAAAACCAATTTCCCATCAACAACAAGTGATTAAAGGTCAAAATTCAGAAAATAATTAGAGGGCAAAGACAAATTAGAGAAAAGTCAATATTTAAGGATAGGAAATTAAGCTGACTGCATCTAATTACCGTCTTAAAAATGAGGATATGTATTTTGTGTTTAACTGGTTTTGAGCTTAGTAACCCCTCGCGTTACTCTAAAACCTCCAAAAATGTACTGTTACCCCCGTTTTTCGAAATTTTAGACAGGGATTTCCCGGATCCGTCCGAGGTGACCATCTCCCATTGTAGGTATTGAATTAATAAGCATAATTTTGACCTTAAAAGGGTTATATACCTTGAACAAGGCACGTGGGTGGAAGGTTTGGCTTCTGTCCCCTCTCATAAATATTATTTTTGCGATTTTCTCATAGTACCCTATGTTGTTTTCCTTATATGCTTGTTTTTACTAGTAGAATAACTTTCGACCGAATTCAAATTTGGACCCCCCCCCCTCCTCCCGAGCAATCTCTTGTGTGCCTGCCTGCACTGAACCGCACAAAATATATTATGGTTTCAGTTACGCTTGAGTAATTGACAGCCCTGTGTAGAGCTATAAATCTTTTGCCTTGCCAAGAGAACGGTCACGCAAGTGTAGTGTTATAAGCGATCATGGCAATCATTTGTAAACGAACAAGGTGAAATGGTGGGTTCGTATTTTTCTGCCGTGTGTTTTCTAAAGCTGACTTATTTTTCACATTTAGTGCGAGTGTAAATGTGAACAGGGTTGCCAACTGGACATATTGATGCCAAAAGGACACATTCCCATGCGCGGGACACAATGACATAAAAGGGAAAAACGTGATACGTTATAGAAATTTGGGACATAAAAGGACAAAAAGGGGACACATTTTGTAAATTTATGACATAAAATGGAACATTTTGTGGAACAAACCCTTTTTTTTGTTTTTTGTTTTTTTAGCATCCAGGCTTTGTCCAAGATGTCATAGGTAATTTATTGTCTCCAAAGTAAGGGAATTACATGTTTATAGAGTTTTGCGCTTTCATAATCATTTCGTATGAATGTTTTGTACGTTTTTTTTTCGTTTTTATTATATTTGGTGTTATCTGGCCGCTTTGAAAAAGTTAAAAAGCGTCTTTTGCTCAATAATACAATTGGTATAAATATTGGCACTTGTCTGTTTTCCCAACCACATTTCAGAAGTGAAGTTAGATTAATCATAACGAAATATACCAAAATGATGAAAATATAATACTTTAGTAACAATATTATGGAAATAACAACAGAGAATTATGGAAAGCAGGTTGCCCAGAACGCATTATATGAAATGCCAAACCTAACCAACTCTATAGGCCTGTATTAAATATTAAATTAAAATATACCTATATAGTAGTTTATCTCACTCGTGCTAAGCTAATTATAACCGAATGTAGACAAAGAAACCGGTTTTAATCCGATCAAGAACTTGAGAAACCGGTTTTAATCCGATCAAGAACTTGAGAAACCGGTTTTAATCCGATCAAGAACTTGAATGTGGTCGGGATAATAGACAAGTACGAAATTATTTATCTCCTGTTTTGTCGTTTCAAGATGGGTGCATTTTAACTAAAAATTACACATTTTTGGATGCTTAGGGTATACATTCATGGACCGAAAAGCCGGCAGCCTTGAATGCGAGCCATTCGATTCCAGTATCTTCCTGGAATAATCTAATAATTTTTGCCAAACTGATATGCATGTATTGAAATACCTTTTGGGACCGAACTACCGAAGTTTCAACATGCTAAAAAGAAGACACTTCAAAAAGCGGTCTTTTCAAACTGTTCCTGGTAACGAGCTATTAATAAGTAACGACTCGGCCCTTGAATGCGAGCCATTCGATTCCAGTATCTTCCTGGAATAATCTAAAAATTTTACCAAACTGACATAGACGTATTGAAATACCTTTTGGGACCGAACTACCGAAATTTCAACATGTTAAAAAGAAGACACTTCAAAAAGCGGTCTTTTCAAACTGTTCCTGGTAACGAGCTATGAATAAGTAACGACTCGGCCGAATAGTAACCGAAGCTCTAAAAAGCGCAATTTCGATAACAATAACTGCATCAAAAGAATCGACTTTTTATGTTAATTCCAAGTATATAAAATTCATTAAGTTTAATGCTACCCATCAAAGGCAACGAGCCTGAAAAAATAATCCTGGTTTTCGGAAAAGGGAGAAACACCCCGGAAAAAGTCCAGAAATCGTAATGAAAATCGTACCATCAGATGTAGCGTACCAGAGAACCCTACTGTATAGGTTTCAAGCTCCCATCTGCACTACGTAGGTATTTTCAAAGACCAGGCTGCCTTTCCATGACGTATAAATAACAGTTTATCTGCTGATAAAGGACACTGTATATGTGACAGAAATATCCAGAGACTATTTGTTGTGGTCTAATAAAAGTATTTCAAACATGTCGTGGTAACAAACTGTAGTAAGGAGCGACCCGGTTCAATAGTAAACAAAACTCTAAAAAACGGGATTTTGATACTAATAGCTACATCAAAAGAATCGGATTTTTATGCTGATTTTAAATATATAAGTCTCATCAAATTTAGTCTTACTCATCAAAAGTTACGAGCCTGAAAAAATTTGACTTGTTTTGGAAAATAGGGGGAAACACCCCCTAAAGGTCATACGGCATTTAAAAAAATCACACCATCGCATTCAGCGTATCAGAGAACCCTACTGTAGAAGTTTCAAGTTCTTATCTACAAAAATGTGGAACTTAGTAATTTTTTTTTGCCAGAAGACCGGGTAGAAAGCATGAAATCAGGTGACATAGAATTTGTTTACTCAGGCAGGAAGGATGGGGTACATAGACAGGGAGTAGGGCTCATGATGAATAAGGAAGCTGCTAAGTCTTGTTTAGGCTGGGAAGGTATAAATAATAGAATACTAATTGCTCATTTTATGACTAAAAAGTTTAGGGTATCAGTTATAGTAGTATATGCCCCCATTGAACCAACTGATGGAGATACAAGTGACTCAGACGAATTTTACTTACAGTTACAGGAGCAAATAGACAGAGTACCAGGTAGAAATATGGTGTTTTTGCTAGGAGATTTTAATGCCCAGGTTGGTAGAAATAGGGATAGATGGTATCCTAGCCTAGGTAAATTTGGTGTAGGAAAAGAAAACAGTAATGGCTATAGGCTTTTGCAATTTTGTAGGTATAACAACCTAGTCATAACCAATACGGTGTTTGGTCACAAAATGGCCCATAAGTTGACATGGTGTTCACGTATGGTGTTGTAAACAGAAGACTAGCAGGATCAATACAAGATACTAGGGTGTATAGGAGTGCCTTTATTGATGTTAAAAGTAAAGATCACCATCTAGTAGTGTCTAAGGTTAATTTAAGGCTGAAATTTCGGAAGGGTAACTCCCTCCCGGAAAGTTATGATGTTGGTAGACTTCAGAATGAAAATTTGAGAAAAAAATTCCAGGAACAGTTGAGTATTAAAGTTGAGGGTTTAAAATTTGACAATATGAAAGATGGATGGAATAATTTCTGAAAAACAATTTGTGAAGTTGCTGATGGTGTCCTAGGGAAGAGTGCTAAGACTGCAACTAGAAATATTAGTGAAAAAGCTTTAGGTTTAATAGAGAGTAGAAGGGGTTTGTATAAGAATTATCCGAGTGATAGGTCGTATGAAAACAAAAGGAATGTAAAGAAAGTGGAGAAAGCATTAAAATATGAGCTAAGGAGATGTGAATTGGAGGCGATGGATAAAATTGCTGAGGGTCTGGAAGATGCGGCTAGGCGGCATAATAATAAAATATTATACTGGCATGTTAATAAATTGAAAGGGAGTAGCCAATTCGGACTTGTCCCAGTTAAAGATAGAAATGGGGCCACAATTAGTGATAAGGAAAAAGTTAAAGAAAGATGGGTGGAACATTTTGAGAATGTGCTAAACCGAGATACAGTTGCAGGAAAAAATATAGATGAAAATGAAAAAGTTTGTGATACCTTGGATGTGAAGGAAGATTTGTTTAGTGAGGAAGAATTAGCGACAATACTAAAAGGACTAAAAAATAACAAGGCCCCAAGTGCTGATAGTATGATTAATGAGTTTCTTAAATATGGTGGCTCTGAGGTTAGGAATAAGCTACTGAAGATTATGAACATGATTTTTGAAAAAGGGGAAGCACCCAATGATTTTAGGAAAACCTTAATTAAACCACTGTATAAGAAAGGTGACAAGAGTTAATTATCGAGGCATTAGTCTGGTCTCTGTAGGTAGCAAATTACTGAGTAATATGATACTTTTTAGACTGAGACATGCTGTAGACAAAGTTTTAAGGGAAGAACAATGTGGTTTTAGAAAAGGTAGAGGATGTGTCGACCATGTTTTCACTCTTAGGTTAATAATTGAGCAAGCTTTCAATTCTGTTGATAGAAGAGCGTTAACAAAGGTCTTATCGTTATATGGTATACCAGAAAAATACATTAAAGTGATTTGCGCTATGTACGAGAATAATACTGCTGCGGTTAAAGTAGGAAATGAGGTTAGCAACTGGTTTTGTATTAAATCAGGAGTTAAGCAGGGTTGTGTTCTATCCCCCTTTATATGGATCATTTTGATGGACTTCGTCTTAAGGAGCACAGGAAAGGCTATTGGAGACCATGGAATCAAATGGGGAGGAAGAACGCTCCTGGACTTAGATTATGCTGATGATTTAAGCATATTAGATGAAAGTGTGAGCAAAATGAATGAATTTTTAGAGGTTTTACGAGTTCAGGGTGCTAAAATAGGCTTGAAAATTAATGTTAAGAAGACTAAGTCACTAAGGCTAGGAATAAGTGAAGATGAACAGGTGACATTAGGTAACGAAAAGATTGATCAGGTTGGGAGCTTCAGTTACCTTGGTAGTATTATTAGTAAAGATGGTAGGAGCAGTGAAGATGTTAAAAGTAGAATAGCTAAAGCTGAGGGTGTTTTTTCACAGTTAAAAAAAGTTTGGAAGAATAGAAAGATAAGTCTACAAACCAAGATTAGAATATTGGAAGCTACAGTGATGACAGTGGTCAAATATGGCTCTGAAGCATGGGCACTCCGAAAAGCAGATGAAAATTTACTAGATATTTTCCAGAGAAATTGCCTACGGATTGTTCTGGGTACCCGGCTGACTGACCGTATTTCAAACAGTAGGTTGTACGAAAAGTATGGTTCAATTCCGCTTTCTGGGGCTATAATGAAAGAAAGGTTGAGGTAGCTAGGCCACGTTCTACGGATGAAGGATGACAGATTACCGAAGATTGTCCTTTTTGGCCAACCGTCTGGGGCTACACGGAAAGCAGGTCGTCCTTGTCTGGGTTGGGAGGATGTCATAAATAAAGATTTAAAGGAAATGGGAACTTTCTGGGAGGGTGTAAAGAGGGAGGCTTTAAATAGATTAGGTTGGAGGAGGAGCGTACGTAGCTGTGTTGGCCTCAGACCGCTTGGTGCTGCAGTAAGTTATTAGTAGTAGTAGTAGAAGACCGATCACGGGTGCGTGTTTATTTGTTTGTTTTTTTTTTTGTTTTTTTTTTAGAAGTGATCGTATCGACCAATTGGTCCTAGAATGTCGCGAGAGGGCTCATTTTAACAGAAATTAAAAGTTCTAATTCCCTTTTTAAGTGACCAAAAAATGGTAGGGCATCTAGGCCCCCTCTTACGCTCATTTTTCCCAAAATCAACGGATCAACATTTTGAGATAGCCATTTTGTTCAGCATAGTCAAAAAACATAAAAACCAAGCCTTTGGGGCTCACTTACTCCTCCACAGTCCCCAGGGGAGGGGCTGCAAGTTACAAACTTTGACCGCGTTTACATACAGTAATCATTATTTTGAAGTGTACAGACCTTTTCAGGATGATTTTTTGATTGGGGGGGGGGTTGAAGGGAGGGGGCTACATGGGAGGATCTTCCCTTGGAGGAATTTGTCATGGGAGAAGAGAAATTCCACGAAGGGGCGCAGGATTTTCTAGTATTATTTGTAAAAAACAATGAAAAAATAAATGTGAAAAAGTTTTTTCAACTGAAAGTAAGGACCAGCATTAAAACTTAAAACGAACAGAGATTATTACGCATATGGGGGATCCATCTCTTCCTAAATAGCTCGCTCTTTACGCCAAAGTATTTTCAGTAATTGCAACTATTTATTCTACAGCCTTTGTGATTCAGGGGTCAATCTAAAGAATTGGGACAAAATTAAAGCTTTAGTGTAAAGAGTGAGGTATTAATGAGGGGGTAAACCCCCTCATATACATAATAAAAATATACGAATATAGAAGTTCGTTACGTAAGTTAGTTTGTAAGTTATGTATGTTTTTTACTAATAAAAACGTTCGTTAAAAATTAAAAATTCTAGTTGCCTTTTTAGTAACCGAAAAATTGGAGGGCAACTAGGCCTCCTCTCCCACCGTTTGTTTCAAAATCGTTTGATCAAAACTAATAGAAAGCCATTTAGCAAAAAACAACAAAAAAACGTAAATTTCGTTTTAATTATTCATTTGCGGAGAGCCAAAATAAAAACATGCATTAATTCAAAAACGTTCAGAAATTAAATAAAAAAAAAACAAGTTTTTTTTTAACTGAAATTAAGGAGCGACATTAAAACTTATAACGAACAGAAATTGCTCCGTGTATGAAAGGGGCTGTTCCTCCCTCAACGTCCCGCTCTTTACGCTAAAGTTATTTACTGTTTAATAAAGTAGAATTGAGAGAAAGAGTAAAACTTTCTCAGTTTTACTCTTTTTACTAAGCAATATTTTACTCAGTTTTACTAAGCAACTTCTGTTCGTTTTAAGTTTTAATGGCGCTCCTTACTTTCAGTTAAAAAAAAACTTGTTTTTTTTTTATTTAATTTCTGAACTCTCTTTATTATTTAATACCATGTTGAACTGTTATTTATACCATCTGCACAAATGTGGATTCTTTTTTTTACCAGAAGATAGATCACGAATGCATGTTTATTTGTAGAAGGGGGGAGGGGTATTTCCGGCATGATTTGAAAAACGATCAGAAATTAAATAACAAACATATTTTTTTTCAAATGAGACTAGGCTAACGAGAATCTTCCAGTACTCGTAAACTGTTTCAAATAGTTCGTGGTAACGAACTGTAGTAAGGAGCGACCTGGCTCAATAGTAACCAAATCTCTAAAAACGGAATTTTTATAACAATAGTTGCATCAAAAGAATCGCATTTTAATGCTGATTTTAAATATATATAAGTTTCATTAAGTTTAGACTTACCCATCAACAGTTACGAGCCTGAGAAAATTTGCGCTATTTTAGAAAATAGGGGGAAATACCCCCTAAAATTTATAGAATCTTAACGAAAATTACACCGTCAGATTCAGCGTATCAGAGAACCCTACTGTACAAGTTCCTAGCTCCTATCTATAAAAATGTGGAATTTTGTATTTTTTGCCAGAAGACAAATCACGGATGTTCATTGTTCGTTGTTTTGTTCATTTGTTTTTCACGTGTTCATTTGTTTTTTTTTTCAGGGGTAATTCTATCGATCCAGTGGTCCTAGAATTTTGTGAGAGGGCTTATTCGAACTGAAATGAAAAGTTCTAGTGCCCTTTTTAAGTAGCCAAAAAAATGGAGGGTACCTAGGCCCCCTCCCACGCTCATTTTTTCCCAAAGTCGTCGGATCAAAATTCTGAGATAGCCATTTTATTCAGCATAGTCGAAAAACCTTATAACTATGTCTTTGGGGACGACTTACTCCCCTACAGTCCCCGTGGGAGGGGCTACAAGTTTCAAACTTTGACCAGTGTTTGCATATAGTAATTATTATTGGGAGGTGTACAGACGTTTTCATGGGGACTTTTTTGGTTGGGAGGTGGGGTTGAGAAGAGGGGGTTATGTGGGGGAAGCTTTCCATGGAGGAATTTGTCATGGGGGAAGAAGATTTCCATGAAGGGGGCGCAGAATTTTCTAGCATTATTTAAAAAACAATGAAAAAATAAATATGAAAAAGTTTTTTCAACTGAAAGTAAGGAGCAGCATTAAAACTTAAAATGAACAGAAAATATTACGCATATAAGGGGTTCACCTCCTCCCAATACCTCAATCTTTACGCTAAAGTATTTTTAGTAATTTCTACTATTTATTCTACGGCCATTGTGATTCAGGGGACAAAATTTAAGCTTTAGTGTAAAGAGCGAGGTATTGACGACTGGGCGAACCCTCTCATATACGTAATAAAAATATACGAATATAGAAATTTGTTACGTAAGCTAATTCGTAAGTTACGTATATCTTTTACTAATGAAAACGTTCGTAGAAAATTAAAAGTTCTAGTCCACTTTTAATGTACCCAAAAAATTAGAGGGCAACTGGGTCTCCTCCCCCCTCCTTTTTTTCTCAAAATCATTCGATCTAAACTATGGGAAAGCCATTTAGCCAAATAAATAAACATGCACATTTTGCTTTAATTATTCATCTAACATTTAATTATTCATCAAACATGGATTAACTAAAAAATGTTCATAAATTAAATATTAATAAAACCAGTTTTTATTTTACTGAAAGTAAGGAGCGACATTGAAAGTCAAAACGAGCAAAAATTACCCCATATATGAAAGGCGCTGTTCCCTCTTCAATGCACTGCTCTTTACGCTAAAGTTTTTACTGTTTTAAAAAGTAGAGTTGAGAGAAAGAGTCAAACTTTAGCTTAAAAAGCGGGGCGTTGAGGAGGGAACAGACCCTTTCATATACGGGTAATTTCTGCTCGTTTTAAGTTTTAATGTCGCTCCTTACTTTCAGGTAAAAAAAACTTTTTTTTTTTATTTAATCGCGGATATTGGCGAATAACTCACTATATAGTTTTTAGGTATTTTAATTCTTTTAATTTTTGGTCTTTCATTGAATTTATTTAATTTTTTGGCGTCTTTTCCTTAGTTTTTAATTGGGTTTGTTGTACTTTCCGCGTTTGTTTTTTGGTTTTTGCTTTTTCTTTCATATTATTTTGCACATATTATTATCATATTATTTTGTCTGCACTGAAGAAGAGAGGCGGCTGTTCTCTCGAAATATTCGTTTTCTGTGTTTTCTTCAGTATTTTCATTTGACCTTTAAAAACCCCATTTTTATCGTTTTCTTTCTTTATGTCAAATATGAAGTATTGGTAATAACGTTACGAAGGCAAGGGTAACTTTTCTATATCATAGCACTAAAGTTAACAGCATTTCTTAATAAATTGTAGGACTTGAGAAATTAACTGGAATAACACTTTCTGAATAAAACAGGGTTTGTATGAATTATATTTCCTGAGTGTTTTCTAATATAAGAGGGTTTTATCAATAAATTTGTGTTGAATAGTAGTTAACCAAGTAAAAAGGAATAGAAATTAACTATGCAAAGAAAGTATTAGTAATTAAATGGCAATCTCAAGCCACGCCAGCTCAGCCGATTCTTTATCAGAAATTCCGTTGCCGTTTCGCATTATTATAAATAAAAGTAACATGGGGTGATTTTTTACGCCTGGCCCCCCTTGAATGTTTTGCCTCTTATTCTCTTTGTCGCCCAATGGTGTCAAGTTGGTGGTGAAGAAGGAGGGCCATACCACCCTCCAAGATTTGTTTGCCTCCCTCTGCATATATTTCGAAAAAATACCTTTTTTGGTATATTTTAAAAAAATGTTTTTCCTTTTTTTTCACTGAAAAACTTCAAAAAAACAAAAACAAAAAACAATCTGGTTTCCCTTCCCTTCATTTCGAACATTTTTGTGCCCTAACCTACATTTTCAGAAATTGTTGCCTCTCCTAAGGGGCCCAACCTAGGCACCAAAGAACTGACTGAGTTTTACAGATAAGTTTGCTTCTTTCAGGTGTCTGATATCTGACCTTCTAACTCTTTTGAGTCTCGAGGTTACTATCAATCGTTATTTGTATAGGTTACAACGTTTTGATTCTTTATACATTTATTAAACACACTTTAACAAAAATAAAATAACATCGAATTTAATTGGAACTAATACATCCAACAGAATTTCGTCCTGGAGACGTACTCCTGTCATCAATGCCATCACGTGTTTCATCTGAAGTGTTGGCTCCGGCATCTTTTATACCACAAGAAGGAGGATCTTTTTCTGTGCTAGGCTCTGAACTAATGCATCCAATACTATTTCGTCCTGGTAACGTACTCCTGTCATCAATGACTTCGTCTTGGTTTTCTACAACGGATTTTTCCATTAAACTGTCTTCTTCTGTGACAGGATCTATTTTTACTTGGTTCTCTGTATCTGAAGTGTTGGCTCCGGCATCTTTTATACCACTAGAAGGAGGATCTTTTTCTGAGCTAGGCTTTGAACTAATACATCCAACAGAATTTTGTCCTGAAGACGTACTCCTGTCATCAATGCCATCACGTGTTTCATGGAAGTTTTGAAAATATTCTTTCTTAAAACCTTTGGTTCCATCCGGCCCTCTTGGCTGCCTAATTACAATAACTCTGGGACCAGTGTATGGCTCTTCTTTTATATAATTCGCACCTCTTCTGCATGGTGGCACATACACATTGGTAACTCCGACTTTGTCTTGGTTGTCAACAACTGGTTTTTCCGTTAAACTGTCTTTTTCTGCGACAGCATCTATTTTTACATGGCTCTCTGCATCTGAAGTATTGGCTCCGGTACCTTTTATACCACTAGAAGGAGGATCTTTTTCTGAGGTAGGCTTTGAACCATGCCTCCACCAACTATCTGATGATGAGCCTTGGATAGAATTTTGCCGTGTTTTTGCTGAAACATTTCTTCTGCGTCTTTTCGAATTTGAGGTGCTGCCACTCTTTTCCTGTTCACCACTAGAAGAAGGCTCTTTCCTTGAGCTCAGCTTTGCACCACGCTGTAACCAATTATCTGATGGTGCTTTTTGATCCTGGCTTGCTTTGTTCTCTTCTATTGGCTCAGTTTTATTCTGGCTTAAATGTAGACCTTCTTTTTCTTTTTGAGTCTCATCTTTGTTAGAATTTTCGTTCAAATTGTGGTCTCTGGTACAGTTCAATTTCTTTTTATTCAAATTCGAGTTTCCATGGTTTATTTTCTTGGCTTCATCAGAATTCTCTGTTTCTGGGGCTTCAATTTGTTTTTCCTTGCTCATATTGTTCTTGAGACGTTCTATGTCTGAAATCAACTTGTTAACTTCTACTGCTTGCGAATCACGAAGCGTGGATAATGTCCTGAGAATATTACCAATCCTAATGTTAAAATTTAGGTCACTTCCAGCAGTCAGTTTCGGGATATTGTCTACCTTTTCAGAACCAATCAGCGTTTGCTCGGATTGAAAAAGGTTTTTTGTTGATATACATTCTACTTGTTGCACCTTATTCATTTCTTTTTCCAAGTTGGCTACGGTTGAACTCAGTTTGGCCACTTGAAAATAAAAACTGGATAAGATTCCATCTAAATCACGTTTTCCAGTTTGGCTTTGGTATTTTTTCAATTTTTCCACAAGTGAGCTCGTCTGTCGTATAGAATCCACTATTTCTTTCCGTAGTTTAAATTTCTTCTTTGCTTCTGGGGACCTATAAAACATGGATAACATTTTGGCAATCGTGGCAATCTCTTTGTCAAGTTTTTCGAACGGACGAATCTGTCTGCTACCAGCCATCTTTTTGATTTTTGGAAAAATGATGACTTTTTTGTCCATATCACCAGAATTATTATCTTTCAAGTTCAATTTTGCAGCTTCAGGTCCCAGTTTAGAAACTTTTGTAGATTTAAATATATTCACCCTCTTCGCTACTACTCTCTTCTCTCCTGCAGGACACCATACATCGTTTCCCTTCTCTAAATTTTCAGCTTTGCTAAGAACTTGAGTTGACATGATAGATTGTTTGCTATGCATTAACTTGATACTGATTAACTAATAAGAAAATCAATCGAAACAGTTGTTTATATACAAGAGATGACGTCACTTATAACGTGTGGTATGTAGCTATGATGATGTCATTCAATATCAAATTTCATTTTATCTCAATTTAGGTGACGTCACGTAAAAGGTGATCTCAATTTAGGTGATGTCTCTTATTTGAGGTGACGTCATGTAAAACGAATTGCAAAAGGGGCTGTGCCCTTTTTTTAATATCTCAAGTATACCCTTGAAATATTTTGAGCTAACACGTGTCAAAGCAATATCGTAAAGAATAATAAGGTCAAAAGACCTCAGTATTTCATATTACATCATCTCAAGACAATATAAGGTCTCAGTATCTCAAGCTGCAACTGTGAAGTCCCAGGTGGCTCCGACAAGTTTTCAGCACTGTAACAACACTGGCATAACAATCTCGTGTACTTGAAGGATTGCTCGACAAGTATGCTACGGCAAGTATCTATTGAAAGCATTATACTTGAGGCCAACGAATTTGCTCAAAGGATGTGGAAATGTTTCAAGGACTATGATTATCCCTGATAATGAAGGACCAATCTTTCATTTCTAAAGAAAATAGAAAAAATTTATTAGTGAAGCTTAATAAACAAAACAGAGAGACATAAAATTTCAATTCATGTGTACATTTCAAGCCTAAAAAATAGAAAGTAGAAATTAGAAAGGATTTTGGAGGCTTGGATGGGACTCTGAATATCAAAATGGGTTTTTGTCATAAAATCTCTCGTGAGATCGAACATCAATCTGCATCAAAACATCGCTAGGTGAATATAGTTTAGTGTAGTTTACCCCATTTTTACACCTCTCTTTTGCCCGCACCTTTTTGGTGGAGGTATATTCATCGGGCGTGATTTGACGTTTGTAAAAAATTGTTAAGAAAAGTACTTTCCTACCTTAAGCTTGCAACTACGGGATGGCGAACTTTTTAAATTAACTAATAAACTAACAAATAGGGCAAAGCGGAGTTTTCTTAAAACTGAAAGTCAGGAGCCATATTAAAACTTAAAATGAAAACAAAATTATTTTCTATATTAGCGGGGCTGCGCCTTCTTCAACCCTCTCTTTTATATGCTAAGATCTTGAAGTTCTTTAGGATTACTTCTCATTCAAATTCAACCTTTTGTTTGAACAATCTTCCTTAAATATTTCTGACAAAAAGGCAAAGAGCGGACTGAGGAAGGGGCAGCCCCCTCATATGCAGCTTTTTTAATAAATAGGGGTTTTTTAATAAATAGCCTAAATAGGGGTGAACCCCCTCATATAAGTAGTAAAAACATGAGAATACAGAAGTTTGTTACGTAAGCTAATTTATAAGTTACGTATATCTTTTACTAAGAAAAACATTCGTAAAAAATTAAAAGTTCTAGTTGCTTAGTTGCTTAGGTCTCTAAAGTTTTTTACTGTTTTAAAAAGTAGAGTTAAGAGAAAAAGTCAAACTTTAACGTAAAGAGCGGGGCGTTGATGAGGAAGCAGCCCCTTTCACATAATAAGTAATTTCTGTTCGTCTTAAGTTTTAATGTCGCTCCTTACTTTCTGTTAAAAAAAAAAACTTGTTTTTTATTTAATTTCGTTAATACACTGTAGATGACTGTATACATTATCAAAATCTTCTTTACACACAAGTTCCATTTTCCTTTCATTAAACAAATTAACTTATTAGTTCAAATATAGCTATTACTTTAATTGCGCAAAAAAATGATGAACAAAGACAATAATTACTTAGAGTTGTTTTGCAACCTTCCACCCTCCCACTCCCCCTTTACTATAGGGTACATATAGAAGCTGTTCTCACCCACTCTGTAAGGCTCTAAGCCTTACAGCCTGATCCATCGTCTAATTAACCATAGTTGCCAAATGGGTGCTTCCATTGCTTTTTTTTACACTTGTTTCTTTTGGGTAACGTCGGTAGACTTTAGGATCTAACTAGACCTCCGTTGCCTGTGCAACGGGAAGTGTTGCAGCAACTGTCCCCTGTTCCTTAGGGCACAGTTGCGGAGCAACACGTGCAACTGTGCCCTACGGGACACAGTTGCGGAGCAACAGTCTCCATTATGTCCTTCAGAGGACATTTTTCTAATGCGGCTTCGATTGTTATCTTGAAGCATCTTTGATATGGTTTTATTTCGAGCTCCTACTAAACTGAGTTTGGTAAAATGTTTAGCTGGTCCAGAAATAAACGAGAAAAAAAAAATTCTAGCTGGCCCAGAACCGAAGTTACCTCTAGAACGTCGAAACTTCGGAAATTATTTCTAAGAGAACGAAGCAACTTGGTATAAAGAACACTTCGCTTCTTCTTGCATAACTTTCATAGCACTATTCGATAAAAATAAAATAGACATCAAAATCGAAAATTTAAGAAAATTTCAAAAAATCGGAACGAGATTGACTTTTCCGGAATTATTTCCGGGAAATCTGTAAGAGCTACGGAATTTCATGCTCCAGTTCTCGAAAACATCAATAAAAGTTCTATATGAGTTCATAATTATTTTATCTCTAAAAGGTTTACTTCCGAAACTAGGGCCGTCTTAACTTGACGCCAATTCGAAGTATTATGTTTCGAGACGCACATTTCGGGAATTATTTCAAATACAGCAAATTGAATGAATTTTTAGAGGTTTTACGAGTTCAGGGTGCTAAAATAGGCTTGAAAATTAATGTTAAGAAGACTAAGTCACTAAGGCTAGGAATAAGTGAAGATGAACAGGTGACATTAGGTAACGAAAAGATTGATCAGGTTGGGAGCTTCAGTTACCTTGGTAGTATTATTAGTAAAGATGGTGGGAGCAGTGAAGATGTTAAAAGTAGAATAGCTAAAGCTGAGGGTGTTTTTTCACAGTTAAAAAAAGTTTGGAAGAATAGAAAGATAAGTCTACAAACCAAGATTAGAATATTGGAAGCTACAGTGATGACAGTGGTCAAATATGGCTCTGAAGCATGGGCACTCCGAAATGCAGATAAAAATTTACTAGATATTTTCCAGAGAAATTGCCTACGGATTGTTCTGGGTACCCGGCTGACTGACCGTATTTCAAACAGTAGGTTGTACGAAAAGTGTGGTTCAGTCCCGCTTTCTGGGGCTATAATGAAAGAAAGGTTGAGGTAGCTAGGCCACGTTCTACGGAGGAAGGATGACAGATTACCGAAGATTGTCCTTTTTGGCCAACCGTCTGGGGCTACACGGAAAGCAGGTCGTCCTTGTCTGGGTTGGGAGGATGTCATAAATAAAGATTTAAAGGAAATGGGAACTTCCTGGGAGGGTGTAAAGAGGGAGGCTTTAAATAGATTAGGTTGGAGGAGGAGCGTACGTAGCTGTGTTGGCCTCAGACGGCTTGGTGCTGCAGTAAGTTATTAGTAGTAGTAGTAGAAGACCGATCACGGGTGCGTGTTTATTTGTTCGTTTTTTTTTGTTTTTTTTTTAGAAGTGATCGTATCGACCAATTGGTCCTAGAATGTCGCGAGAGGGCTCATTTTAACAGAAATTAAAAGTTCTAGTGCCCTTTTTAAGTGACCAAAAAATGGTAGGGCATCTAGGCCCCCTCTTACGCTCATTTTTCCCAAAATCAACGGATCAAAATTTTGAGATAGCCATTTTGTTCAGCATAGTCAAAAAACATAAAAACCAAGCCTTTGGGGCTCACTTACTCCTCCACAGTCCCCAGGGGAGGGGCTGCAAGTTACAAACTTTGACCGCGTTTACATACAGTAATCATTATTTTGAAGTGTACAGACCTTTTCAGGATGATTTTTTGATTGGGGGGGGGGTTGAAGGGAGGGGGCTAAATGGGAGGATCTTCCCTTGGAGGAATTTGTCATGGGAGAAGAGAAATTCGCAGGATTTTCTAGTATTATTTGTAAAAAACAATGAAAAAATAAATGTGAAAAAGTTTTTTCAACTGAAAGTAAGGACCAGCATTAAAACTTAAAACGAACAGAGATTATTACGCATATGGGGGGTCCATCTATTCCTAAATAGCTCGCTCTTTACGCCAAAGTATTTTCAGTAATTGCAACTATTTATTCTACAGCCTTTTGATTCAGGGGTCAATCTAAAGAATTGGGACAAAATTAAAGCTTTAGTGTAAAGAGTGAGGTATTAATGAGGGGGTAAACCCCCTCATATACATAATAAAAATATACGAATATAGAAGTTCGTTACGTAAGTTAATTTGTAAGTTATGTATGTTTTTTACTAATAAAAACGTTCGTTAAAAATTAAAAATTCTAGTTGCCTTTTTAGTAACCGAAAAATTGGAGGGCAACTAGGCCTCCTCTCCCACCGTTTGTTTCAAAATCGTTTGATCAAAACTAATAGAAAGCCATTTAGCAAAAAACAACAAAAAAACGTAAATTTCGTTTTAATTATTCATTTGCGGAGAGCCAAAATAAAAACATGCATTAATTCAAAAACGTTCAGAAATTAAATAAAAAAAAACAAGTTTTTTTTAACTGAAATTAAGGAGCGACATTAAAACTTATAACGAACAGAAATTGCTCCGTGTATGAAAGGGGCTGTTCCTCCCTCAACGTCCCACTCTTTACGCTAAAGTTATTTACTGTTTAATAAAGTAGAATTGAGAGAAAGAGTAAAACTTTCTCAGTTTTACTCTTTTTACTAAGCAATATTTTACTCAGTTTTACTAAGCAACTTCTGTTCGTTTTAAGTTTTAATGGCGCTCCTTACTTTCAGTTAAAAAAAAAAACTTTTTTTATTATTTAATACCATGTTGAACTGTTATTTATACCATCTGCACAAATGTGGATTCTTTTTTTTACCAGAAGATAGATCACGAATGCATGTTTATTTGTAGAAGGGGGGAGGGGTATTTCCGGCATGATTTGAAAAACGATCAGAAATCAAATAACAAACATATTTTTTTTCAAATGAGACTAGGCTAACGAGAATTTTCCAGTACTCATAAACTGTTTTAAATAGTTCGTGGTAACGAACTGTAGTAAGGAGCGACCTGGCTCAATAGTAACCAAATCTCTAAAAACGGAATTTTTATAACAATAGTTGCATCAAAAGAATCGCATTTTAATGCTGATTTTAAATATATATAAGTTTCATTAAGTTTAGACTTACCCATCAACAGTTACGAGCCTGAGAAGATTTGCGCTATTTTAGAAAATAGGGGGAAATACCCCCTAAAATTTATAGAATCTTAACGAAAATTACACCGTCAGATTCAGCGTATCAGAGAACCCTACTGTACAAGTTCCTAGCTCCTATCTATAAAAATGTGGAATTTTGTATTTTTTGCCAGAAGACAAATCACGGATGTTCATTGCTCGTTGTTTTGTTCATTTGTTTTTCACGTGTTCATTTGTTTTTTGTTTTTTTTTTCAGGGGTAATTCTATCGACCCAGTGGTCCTAGAATTTTGTGAGAGGGCTTATTCGAACTGAAATGAAAAGTTCTAGTGCCCTTTTTAAGTAGCCAAAAAAATGGAGGGTACCTAGGCCCCCTCCCACGCTCATTTTTTCCCAAAGTCGTCGGATCAAAATTCTGAGATAGCCATTTTATTCAGCATAGTCGAAAAACCTTATAACTATGTCTTTGGGGACGACTTACTCCCCTACAGTCCCCGTGGGAGGGGCTACAAGTTTCAAACTTTGACCAGTGTTTGCATATAGTAATTATTATTGGGAGGTGTACAGACGTTTTCATGGGGACTTTTTTGGTTGGGAGGTGGGGTTGAGAAGAGGGGGTTATGTGGGGGAAGCTTTCCATGGAGGAATTTGTCATGGGGGAAGAAGATTTCCATGAAGGGGGCGCAGAATTTTCTAGCATTATTTAAAAAACAATGAAAAAATAAATATGAAAAAGTTTTTTCAACTGAAAGTAAGGAGCAGCATTAAAACTTAAAATGAACAGAAAATATTACGCATATAAGGGGTTCACCTCCTCCCAATACCTCAATCTTTACGCTAAAGTATTTTTAGTAATTTCTACTATTTATTCTACGGCCATTGTGATTCAGGGGACAAAATTTAAGCTTTAGTATAAAGAGCGAGGTATTGACGACTGGGCGAACCCTCTCATATACGTAATAAAAATATACGAATATAGAAATTTGTTACGTAAGCTAATTCGTAAGTTACGTATATCTTTTACTAATGAAAACGTTCGTAGAAAATTAAAAGTTCTAGTCCACTTTTAATGTACCCAAAAAATTAGAGGGCAACTGGGTCTCCTCCCCCCTCCTTTTTGTTCTCAAAATCATTCGATCTAAACTATGGGAAAGCCATTTAGCCAAATAAATAAACATGCACATTTTGCTTTAATTATTCATCTAACATTTAATTATTCATCAAACATGGATTAACTAAAAAACGTTCATAAATTAAATATTAATAAAACCAGTTTTTATTTTACTGAAAGTAAGGAGCGACATTGAAAGTCAAAACGAGCAGAAATTACCCCATATATGAAAGGCGCTGTTCCCTCTTCAATGCACTGCTCTTTACGCTAAAGTTTTTACTGTTTTAAAAAGTAGAGTTGAGAGAAAGAGTCAAACTTTAGCTTAAAAAGCGGGGCGTTGAGGAGGGAACAGACCCTTTCACATACGGGTAATTTCTGCTCGTTTTAAGTTTTAATGTCGCTCCTTACTTTCAGGTAAAAAAAACTTTTTTTTTTATTTAATCGCGGATATTGGCGAATAACTCACTATATAGTTTTTAGGTATTTTAATTCTTTTAATTTTTGGTCTTTCATTGAATTTATTTAATTTTTTGGCGTCTTTTCCTTAGTTTTTAATTGGGTTTGTTATACTTTCCGCGTTTGTTTTTTGGTTTTTGCTTTTTCTTTCATATTATTTTGCACATATTATTATCATATTATTTTGTCTGCACTGAAGAAGAGAGGCGGCTGTTCTCTCGAAATATTCGTTTTCTGTGTTTTCTTCAGTATTTTCATTTGACCTTTAAAAACCCCATTTTTATCGTTTTCTTTCTTTATGTCAAATATGAAGTATTGGTAATAACGTTACGAAGGCAAGGGTAACTTTTCTATATCATAGCACTAAAGTTAACAGCATTTCTTAATAAATTGTAGGACTTGAGAAATTAACTGGAATAACACTTTCTGAATAAAACAGGGTTTGTATGAATTATATTTCCTGAGTGTTTTCTAATATAAGAGGGTTTTATCAATAAATTTGTGTTGAATAGTAGTTAACCAAGTAAAAAGGAATAGAAATTAACTATGCAAAGAAAGTATTAGTAATTAAATGGCAATCTCAAGCCACGCCAGCTCAGCCGATTCTTTATCAGAAATTCCGTTGCCGTTTCGCATTATTATAAATAAAAGTAACATGGGGTGATTTTTTACGCCTGGCCCCCCTTGAATGTTTTGCCTCTAATTCTCTTTGTCGCCCTGATACATTACTTAGTCAATGGTGTCAAGTTGGTGGTGAAGAAGGAGGGCCATACCACCCTCCAAGATTTGTTTGCCTCCCTCTGCATATATTTCGAAAAAATACCTTTTTTGGTATATTTTAAAAAAATGTTTTTCCTTTTTTTTCACTGAAAAACTTCAAAAAAACAAAAACAAAAAACAATCTGGTTTCCCTTCCCTTCATTTCGAACATTTTTGTGCCCTAACCTACATTTTCAGGAATTGTTGCCTCTCCTAAGGGGCCCAACCTAGGCACCAAAGAACTGACTGAGTTTTACAGATAAGTTTGCTTCTTTCAGGTGTCTGATATCTGACCTTCTAACTCTTTTGAGTCTCGAGGTTACTATCAATCGTTATTTGTATAGGTTACAACGTTTTGATTCTTTATACATTTATTAAACACACTTTAACAAAAATAAAATAACATCGAATTTAATTGGAACTAATACATCCAACAGAATTTCGTCCTGGAGACGTACTCCTGTCATCAATGCCATCACGTGTTTCATCTGAAGTGTTGGCTCCGGCATCTTTTATACCACAAGAAGGAGGATCTTTTTCTGAGCTAGGCTCTGAACTAATGCATCCAATACTATTTCGTCCTGGTAACGTACTCCTGTCATCAATGACTTCGTCTTGGTTTTCTACAACGGATTTTTCCATTAAACTGTCTTCTTCTGTGACAGGATCTATTTTTACTTGGTTCTCTGTATCTGAAGTGTTGGCTCCGGCATCTTTTATACCACTAGAAGGAGGATCTTTTTCTGAGCTAGGCTTTGAACTAATACATCCAGCAGAATTTCGTCCTGGAGACGTACTCCTGTCATCAATGACTTCATCTTGGTTTTCGACAACTGATTTTTCCATTAAACTGTCTTCTTCTGTGACAGCATCTATTTTTACATGGTTCTCTGTATCTGAAGTGTTGGCTCCGGCATCTTTTATACCACTAGAAGGAGGATCTTTTTCTGAGCTAGGCTTTGAACTAATACATCCAACAGAATTTTGTCCTGAAGACGTACTCCTGTCATCAATGCCATCACGTGTTTCATGGAAGTTTTGAAAATATTCTTTCTTAAAACCTTTGGTTCCATCCGGCCCTCTTGGCTGCCTAATTACAATAACTCTGGGACCAGTGTATGGCTCTTCTTTTATATAATTCGCACCTCTTCTGCATGGTGGCACATACACATTGGTAACTGCGACTTTGTCTTGGTTGTCAACAACTGGTTTTTCCGTTAAACTGTCTTCTTCTGCGACAGCATCTATTTTTACATGGCTCTCTGCATCTGAAGTATTGGCTCCGGTACCTTTTATACCACTAGAAGGAGGATCTTTTTCTGAGCTAGGCTTTGAACTAATACATCCAACAGAATTTTGTCCTGAAGACGTACTCCTGTCATCAATGCCATCACGTGTTTCATGGAAGTTTTGAAAATATTCTTTCTTAAAACCTTTGGTTCCATCCGGCCCTCTTGGCTGCCTAATTACAATAACTCTGGGACCAGTGTATGGCTCTTCTTTTATATAATTCGCACCTCTTCTGCATGGTGGCACATACACATTGGTAACTGCGACTTTGTCTTGGTTGTCAACAACTGGTTTTTCCGTTAAACTGTCTTCTTCTGCGACAGCATCTATTTTTACATGGCTCTCTGCATCTGAAGTATTGGCTCCGGTACCTTTTATACCACTAGAAGGAGGATCTTTTTCTGAGCTAGGCTTTGAACCACGCCTCCACCAACTATCTGATGATGAGCCTTGGATAGAATTTTGCCGTGTTTTTGCTGAAACATTTCTTCTGCGTCTTTTCGAATTTGAGGTGCTGCCACTCTTTTCCTGTTCACCACTAGAAGAAGGCTCTTTCCTTGAGCTCAGCTTTGCACCACGCTGTAACCAATTATCTGATGGTGCTTTTTGATCCTGGCTTGCTTTGTTCTCTTCTATTGGCTCAGTTTTATTCTGGCTTAAATGTAGACCTTCTTTTTCTTTTTGAGTCTCATCTTTGTTAGAATTTTCGTTCAAATTGTGGTCTCTGGTACAGTTCAATTTCTTTTTATTCAAATTCGAGTTTCCATGGTTTATTTTCTTGGCTTCATCAGAATTCTCTGTTTCTGGGGCTTCAATTTGTTTTTCCTTGCTCATATTGTTCTTGAGACGTTCTATGTCTGAAATCAACTTGTTAACTTCTACTGCTTGCGAATCACGAAGCGTGGATAATGTCCTGAGAATATTACCAATCCTAATGTTAAAATTTAGGTCACTTCCAGCAGTCAGTTTCGGGATATTGTCTACCTTTTCAGAACCAATCAGCGTTTGCTCGGATTGAAAAAGGTTTTTTGTTGATATACATTCTACTTGTTGCACCTTATTCATTTCTTTTTCCAAGTTGGCTACGGTTGAACTCAGTTTGGCCACTTGAAAATAAAAACTGGATAAGATTCCATCTAAATCACGTTTTCCAGTTTGGCTTTGGTATTTTTTCAATTTTTCCACAAGTGAGCTCGTCTGTCGTATAGAATCCACTATTTCTTTCCGTAGTTTAAATTTCTTCTTTGCTTCTGGGGATCTATAAAACATGGATAACATTTTGGCAATCGTGGCAATCTCTTTGTCAAGTTTTTCGAACGGATGAATCTGTCTGCTACCAGCCATCTTTTTGATTTTTGGAAAAATGATGACTTTTTTGTCCATATCACCAGAATTATTATCTTTCAAGTTCAATTTTGCAGCTTCAGGTCCCAGTTTAGAAACTTTTGTAGATTTAAATATATTCACCCTCTTCGCTACTACTCTCTTCTCTCCTGCAGGACACCATACATCGTTTCCCTTCTCTAAATTTTCAGCTTTGCTAAGAACTTGAGTTGACATGATAGATTGTTTGCTATGCATTAACTTGATACTGATTAACTAATAAGAAAATCAATCGAAACAGTTGTTTATATACAAGAGATGACGTCACTTATAACGTGTGGTATGTAGCTATGATGATGTCATTCAATATCAAATTTCATTTTATCTCAATTTAGGTGACGTCACGTAAAAGGTGATCTCAATTTAGGTGATGTCTCTCATTTGAGGTGACGTCATGTAAAACGAATTGCAAAAGGGGCTGTGCCCTTTTTTTAATATCTCAAGTATACCCTTGAAATATTTTGAGCTAACACGTGTCAAAGCAATATCGTAAAGAATAATAAGGTCAAAAGACCTCAGTATTTCATATTACATCATCTCAAGACAATATAAGGTCTCAGTATCTCAAGCTGCAACTGTGAAGTCCCAGGTGGCTCCGACAAGTTTTCAGCAGTGTAACAACACTGGCATAACAATCTCGTGTACTTGAAGGATTGCTCGACAAGTATGCTACGGCAAGTATCTATTGAAAGCATTATACTTGAGGCCAACGAATTTGCTCAAAGGATGTGGAAATGTTTCAAGGATTATGATTATCCCTGATAATGAAGGACCAATCTTTCATTTCTAAAGAAAATAGAAAAAATTTATTAGTGAAGCTTAATAAACAAAACAGAGAGACATAAAATTTCAATTCATGTGTACATTTCAAGCCTAAAAAATAGAAAGTAGAAATTAGAAAGGATTTTGGAGGCTTGGATGGGACTCTGAATATCAAAATGGGTTTTTGTCATAAAATCTCTCGTAAAAACTCTCTTTTATATGCTAAGATCTTGAAGTTCTTTAGGATTACTTCTCATTCAAATTCAACCTTTTGTTTGAACAATCTTCCTTAAATATTTCTGACAAAAAGGCAAAGAGCGGACTGAGGAAGGGGCAGCCCTCTCATATGCAGCTTTTTTCAGCTTTCAGCTAAAAAAACTCAGCTGAAAACTAAAACACAGAAAATTATCTCCTTCCGACTCGCTCGGAAAGCCGCAGTCGGAAAAATTTCCGGCTCGCTCGGAAACCCGCACCCCCCTCCAAAAAATATATATGCATATTTACCACGCTATTACAAATGCTATGTGTGAACAATGGGCGAGTTGCAGAACTTACAGACTGTTTTTGATGGGCTATGGGAGGGGGAGCTCCTGTCATCCCTAAAGACATAACTATTAGGCTTTTCAACTATTCTGAATCAAATCAATATCTAAAAATATTTAATTAATGTCTTTGGGGAAAAAAGGAGCGTTGGAGGGGACTGGTTCCCCTCCAATCTTTTTGGTCTTTTAAATAGGACATTAGAACTTTAAATTTGTATTTGAATATGGTTTCTCTCGATCATCTAGGACCATTAGTTCAATATGATCACTCCTGGAAAGAAAAGACAAAAGACTGAAAGTAAGGAGCAGAATATAAGTAGTAAAAACATGAGAATACAGAAGTTTGTTACGTAAGCTAATTTATAAGTTACGTATATCTTTTACTAAGAAAAACATTCGTAAAAAATTAAAAGTTCTAGTTGCTTAGTTGCTTAGGTCTCTAAAGTTTTTTACTGTTTTAAAAAGTAGAGTTAAGAGAAAAAGTCAAACTTTAACGTAAAGAGCGGGGCGTTGATGAGGAAGCAGCCCCTTTCACATAATAAGTAATTTCTGTTCGTCTTAAGTTTTAATGTCGCTCCTTACTTTCTGTTAAAAAAAAAACTTGTTTTTTATTTAATTTCGTTAATACACTGTAGATGACTGTATACATTATCAAAATCTTCTTTACACACAAGTTCCATTTTCCTTTCATTAAACAAATTAACTTATTAGTTCAAATATAGCTATTACTTTAATTGCGCAAAAAAATGATGAACAAAGACAACAATTACTTAGAGTTGTTTTGCAACCTTCCACCCTCCCACTCCCCCTTTACTATCGGGTACATATAGAAGCTGTTCTCACCCACTCTGTAAGGCTCTAAGCCTTACAGCCTGATCCATCGTCTAATTAACCATAGTTGCCAAATGGGTGCTTCCATTGCTTTTTTTTACACTTGTTTCTTTTGGGTAACGTCGGTAGACTTTAGGATCTAACTAGACCTCCGTTGCCTGTGCAACGGGAAGTGTTGCAGCAACTGTGCCCTGTTCCTTAGGGCACAGTTGCGGAGCAACACGTGCAACTGTGCCCTACGGGACACAGTTGCGGAGCAACAGTCTCCATTATGTCCTTCAGAGGACATTTTTCTAATGCGGCTTCGATTGTTATCTTGAAGCATCTTTGATATGGTTTTATTTCGAGCTCCTACTAAACTGAGTTTGGTAAAATGTTTAGCTGGTCCAGAACCGAAGTTACCTCTAGAACGTCGAAACTTCGGAAATTATTTCTAAGAGAACGAAGCAACTTGGTATAAAGAACACTTCACTTCTTCTTGCATAACTTTCATAGCACTATTCGATAAAAATAAAATAGACATCAAAATCGAAAATTTAAGAAAATTTCAAAAAATCGGAACGAGATTGACTTTTCCGGAATTATTTCCGGGAAATCTGTAAGAGCTACGGAATTTCATGCTTCAGTTCTCGAAAACATCAATAAAAGTTCTATATGAGTTCATAATTATTTTATCTCTAAAAGGTTTACTTCCGAAACTAGGGCCGTCTTAACTTGACGCCAATTCGAAGTATTATGTTTCGAGACGCACATTTCGGGAATTATTTCAAATACAGCAAATTGAATGAATTTTTAGAGGTTTTACGAGTTCAGGGTGCTAAAATAGGCTTGAAAATTAATGTTAAGAAGACTAAGTCACTAAGGCTAGGAATAAGTGAAGATGAACAGGTGACATTAGGTAACGAAAAGATTGATCAGGTTGGGAGCTTCAGTTACCTTGGTAGTATTATTAGTAAAGATGGTGGGAGCAGTGAAGATGTTAAAAGTAGAATAGCTAAAGCTGAGGGTGTTTTTTCACAGTTAAAAAAAGTTTGGAAGAATAGAAAGATAAGTCTACAAACCAAGATTAGAATATTGGAAGCTACAGTGATGACAGTGGTCAAATATGGCTCTGAAGCATGGGCACTCCGAAATGCAGATAAAAATTTACTAGATATTTTCCAGAGAAATTGCCTACGGATTGTTCTGGGTACCCGGCTGACTGACCGTATTTCAAACAGTAGGTTGTACGAAAAGTGTGGTTCAGTCCCGCTTTCTGGGGCTATAATGAAAGAAAGGTTGAGGTAGCTAGGCCACGTTCTACGGAGGAAGGATGACAGATTACCGAAGATTGTCCTTTTTGGCCAACCGTCTGGGGCTACACGGAAAGCAGGTCGTCCTTGTCTGGGTTGGGAGGATGTCATAAATAAAGATTTAAAGGAAATGGGAACTTCCTGGGAGGGTGTAAAGAGGGAGGCTTTAAATAGATTAGGTTGGAGGAGGAGCGTACGTAGCTGTGTTGGCCTCAGACGGCTTGGTGCTGCAGTAAGTTATTAGTAGTAGTAGTAGAAGACCGATCACGGGTGCGTGTTTATTTGTTTGTTTGTTTTTTTTTTTTTTTTAGAAGTGATCGTATCGACCAATTGGTCCTAGAATGTCGCGAGAGGGCTCATTTTAACAGAAATTAAAAGTTCTAGTGCCCTTTTTAAGTGACCAAAAAATGGTAGGGCATCTAGACCCCTCTTACGCTCATTTTTCCCAAAATCAACGGATCAAAATTTTGAGATAGCCATTTTGTTCAGCATAGTCAAAAAACATAAAAACCAAGCCTTTGGGGCTCACTTACTCCTCCACAGTCCCCAGGGGAGGGGCTGCAAGTTACAAACTTTGACCGCGTTTACATACAGTAATCATTATTTTGAAGTGTACAGACCTTTTCAGGATGATTTTTTGATTGGGGGGGGGGGTTGAAGGGAGGGGGCTAAATGGGAGGATCTTCCCTTGGAGGAATTTGTCATGGGAGAAGAGAAATTCCACGAAGGGGCGCAGGATTTTCTAGTATTATTTGTAAAAAACAATGAAAAAATAAATGTGAAAAAGTTTTTTCAACTGAAAGTAAGGACCAGCATTAAAACTTAAAACGAACAGAGATTATTACGCATATGGGGGGTCCATCTATTCCTAAATAGCTCGCTCTTTACGCCAAAGTATTTTCAGTAATTGCAACTATTTATTCTACAGCCTTTGTGATTCAGGGGTCAATCTAAAGAATTGGGACAAAATTAAAGCTTTAGTGTAAAGAGTGAGGTATTAATGAGGGGGTAAACCCCCTCATATACATAATAAAAATATACGAATATAGAAGTTCGTTACGTAAGTTAATTTGTAAGTTATGTATGTTTTTTACTAATAAAAACGTTCGTTAAAAATTAAAAATTCTAGTTGCCTTTTTAGTAACCGAAAAATTGGAGGGCAACTAGGCCTCCTCTCCCACCGTTTGTTTCAAAATCGTTTGATCAAAACTAATAGAAAGCCATTTAGCAAAAAACAACAAAAAAACGTAAATTTCGTTTTAATTATTCATTTGCGGAGAGCCAAAATAAAAACATGCATTAATTCAAAAACGTTCAGAAATTAAATAAAAAAAAACAAGTTTTTTTTAACTGAAATTAAGGAGCGACATTAAAACTTATAACGAACAGAAATTGCTCCGTGTATGAAAGGGGCTGTTCCTCCCTCAACGTCCCGCTCTTTACGCTAAAGTTATTTACTGTTTAATAAAGTAGAATTGAGAGAAAGAGTAAAACTTTCTCAGTTTTACTCTTTTTACTAAGCAATATTTTACTCAGTTTTACTAAGCAACTTCTGTTCGTTTTAAGTTTTAATGGCGCTCCTTACTTTCAGTTAAAAAAAAAAAACTTTTTTTATTATTTAATACCATGTTGAACTGTTATTTATACCATCTGCACAAATGTGGATTCTTTTTTTTACCAGAAGATAGATCACGAATGCATGTTTATTTGTAGAAGGGGGGAGGGGTATTTCCGGCATGATTTGAAAAAGGATCAGAAATTAAATAACAAACATATTTTTTTTCAAATGAGACTAGGCTAACGAGAATTTGCCAGTACTCGTAAACTGTTTCAAATAGTTCGT
This sequence comes from Artemia franciscana, assembly GCF_032884065.1. Lineage (NCBI taxonomy): Eukaryota > Metazoa > Arthropoda > Branchiopoda > Anostraca > Artemiidae > Artemia > Artemia franciscana. Next base: position 8,714,483 of record NC_088874.1, on the reverse strand, counting down.
GGTAACGAACTGTAGTAAGGAGCGACCTGGCTCAATAGTAACCAAATCTCTAAAAACGGAATTTTTATAACAATAGTTGCATCAAAAGAATCGCATTTTAATGCTGATTTTAAATATATATAAGTTTCATTAAGTTTAGACTTACCCATCAACAGTTACGAGCCTGAGAAGATTTGCGCTATTTTAGAAAATAGGGGGAAATACCCCCTAAAATTTATAGAATCTTAACGAAAATTACACCGTCAGATTCAGCGTATCAGAGAACCCTACTGTACAAGTTCCTAGCTCCTATCTATAAAAATGTGGAATTTTGTATTTTTTGCCAGAAGACAAATCACGGATGTGCATTGTTCGTTGTTTTGTTCATTTGTTTTTCACGTGTTCATTTGTTGTTTTTTTTCAGGGGTAATTCTATCGACCCAGTGGTCCTAGAATTTTGTGAGAGGGCTTATTCGAACTGAAATGAAAAGTTCTAGTGCCCTTTTTAAGTAGCCACAAAAATGGAGGGTACCTAGGCCCCCTCCCACGCTCATTTTTTCCCAAAGTCGTCGGGTCAAAATTCTGAGATAGCCATTTTATTCAGCATAGTCGAAAAACCTTATAACTATGTCTTTGGGGACGACTTACTCCCCTACAGTCCCCGTGGGAGGGGCTACAAGTTTCAAACTTTGACCAGTGTTTGCATATAGTAATTATTATTGGGAGGTGTACAGACGTTTTCATGGGGACTTTTTTGGTTGGGAGGTGGGGTTGAGAAGAGGGGGTTATGTGGGGGAAGCTTTCCATGGAGGAATTTGTCATGGGGGAAGAAGATTTCCATGAAGGGGGCGCAGAATTTTCTAGCATTATTTAAAAAACAATGAAAAAATAAATATGAAAAAGTTTTTTCAACTGAAAGTAAGGAGCAGCATTAAAACTTAAAATGAACAGAAAATATTACGCATATAAGGGGTTCACCTCCTCCCAATACCTCAATCTTTACGCTAAAGTATTTTTAGTAATTTCTACTATTTATTCTACGGCCATTGTGATTCAGGGGACAAAATTTAAGCTTTAGTGTAAAGAGCGAGGTATTGACGACTGGGCGAACCCTCTCATATACGTAATAAAAATATACGAATATAGAAATTTGTTACGTAAGCTAATTCGTAAGTTACGTATATCTTTTACTAATGAAAACGTTCGTAGAAAATTAAAAGTTCTAGTCCACTTTTAATGTACCCAAAAAATTAGAGGGCAACTGGGTCTCTTCCCCCCTCCTTTTTTTCTCAAAATCATTCGATCTAAACTATAGGAAAGCCATTTAGCCAAATAAATAAACATGCACATTTTGCTTTAATTATTCATCTAACATTTAATTATTCATCAAACATGGATTAACTAAAAAACGTTCATAAATTAAATATTAATAAAACCAGTTTTTATTTTACTGAAAGTAAGGAGCGACATTGAAAGTCAAAACGAGCAAAAATTACCCCATATATGAAAGGCGCTGTTCCCTCTTCAATGCACTGCTCTTTACGCTAAAGTTTTTACTGTTTTAAAAAGTAGATTTGAGAGAAAGAGTCAAACTTTAGCTTAAAAAGCGGGGCGTTGAGGAGGGAACAGACCCTTTCATATACGGGTAATTTCTGCTCGTTTTAAGTTTTAATGTCGCTCCTTACTTTCAGGTAAAAAAAACTTTTTTTTTTTATTTAATCGCGGATATTGGCGAATAACTCACTATATAGTTTTTAGGTATTTTAATTCTTTTAATTTTTGGTCTTTCATTGAATTTATTTAATTTTTTGGCGTCTTTTCCTTAGTTTTTAATTGGGTTTGTTATACTTTCCGCGTTTGTTTTTTGGTTTTTGCTTTTTCTTTCATATTATTTTGCACATATTATTATCATATTATTTTGTCTGCACTGAAGAAGAGAGGCGGCTGTTCTCTCGAAATATTCGTTTTCTGTGTTTTCTTCAGTATTTTCATTTGACCTTTAAAAACCCCATTTTTATCGTTTTCTTTCTTTATGTCAAATATGAAGTATTGGTAATAACGTTACGAAGGCAAGGGTAACTTTTCTATATCATAGCACTAAAGTTAACAGCATTTCTTAATAAATTGTAGGACTTGAGAAATTAACTGGAATAACACTTTCTGAATAAAACAGGGTATGTATGAATTATATTTCCTGAGTGTTTTCTAATATAAGAGGGTTTTATCAATAAATTTGTGTTGAATTAGTTGAATGTGTTGAAGTAGTTAACCAAGTAAAAAGGAATAGAAATTAACTATGCAAAGAAAGTATTAGTAATTAAATGGCAATCTCAAGCCACGCCAGCTCAGCCGATTCTTTATCAGAAATTCCGTTGCCGTTTCGCATTATTATAAATAAAAGTAACATGGGGTGATTTTTTACGCCTGGCCCCCCTTGAATGTTTTGCCTCTAATTCTCTTTGTCGCCCTGATACATTACTTAGTCAATGGTGTCAAGTTGGTGGTGAAGAAGGAGGGCCATACCACCCTCCAAGATTTGTTTGCCTCCCTCTGCATATATTTCGAAAAAATACCTTTTTTGGTATATTTTAAAAAAATGTTTTTCCTTTTTTTCACTGAAAAACTTCAAAAAAACAAAAACAAAAAACAATCTGGTTTCCCTTCCCTTCATTTCGAACATTTTTGTGCCCTAACCTACATTTTCAGGAATTGTTGCCTCTCCTAAGGGGCCCAACCTAGGCACCAAAGAACTGACTGAGTTTTACAGATAAGTTTGCTTCTTTCAGGTGTCTGATATCTGACCTTCTAACTCTTTTGAGTCTCGAGGTTACTATCAATCGTTATTTGTATAGGTTACAACGTTTTGATTCTTTATACATTTATTAAACACACTTTAACAAAAATAAAATAACATCGAATTTAATTGGAACTAATACATCCAACAGAATTTCGTCCTGGAGACGTACTCCTGTCATCAATGCCATCACGTGTTTCATCTGAAGTGTTGGCTCCGGCATCTTTTATACCACAAGAAGGAGGATCTTTTTCTGAGCTAGGCTCTGAACTAATGCATCCAATACTATTTCGTCCTGGTAACGTACTCCTGTCATCAATGACTTCGTCTTGGTTTTCTACAACGGATTTTTCCATTAAACTGTCTTCTTCTGTGACAGGATCTATTTTTACTTGGTTCTCTGTATCTGAAGTGTTGGCTCCGGCATCTTTTATACCACTAGAAGGAGGATCTTTTTCTGAGCTAGGCTTTGAACTAATACATCCAGCAGAACTTCGTCCTGGAGACGTACTCCTGTCATCAATGACTTCATCTTGGTTTTCGACAACTGATTTTTCCATTAAACTGTCTTCTTCTGTGACAGCATCTATTTTTACATGGTTCTCTGTATCTGAAGTGTTGGCTCCGGCATCTTTTATACCACTAGAAGGAGGATCTTTTTCTGAGCTAGGCTTTGAACTAATACATCCAACAGAATTTTGTCCTGAAGACGTACTCCTGTCATCAATGCCATCACGTGTTTCATGGAAGTTTTGAAAATATTCTTTCTTAAAACCTTTGGTTCCATCCGGCCCTCTTGGCTGCCTAATTACAATAACTCTGGGACCAGTGTATGGCTCTTCTTTTATATAATTCGCACCTCTTCTGCATGGTGGCACATACACATTGGTAACTGCGACTTTGTCTTGGTTGTCAACAACTGGTTTTTCCGTTAAACTGTCTTCTTCTGCGACAGCATCTATTTTTACATGGCTCTCTGCATCTGAAGTATTGGCTCCGGTACCTTTTATACCACTAGAAGGAGGATCTTTTTCTGAGCTAGGCTTTGAACTAATACATCCAACAGAATTTTGTCCTGAAGACGTACTCCTGTCATCAATGCCATCACGTGTTTCATGGAAGTTTTGAAAATATTCTTTCTTAAAACCTTTGGTTCCATCCGGCCCTCTTGGCTGCCTAATTACAATAACTCTGGGACCAGTGTATGGCTCTTCTTTTATATAATTCGCACCTCTTCTGCATGGTGGCACATACACATTGGTAACTGCGACTTTGTCTTGGTTGTCAACAACTGGTTTTTCCGTTAAACTGTCTTCTTCTGCGACAGCATCTATTTTTACATGGCTCTCTGCATCTGAAGTATTGGCTCCGGTACCTTTTATACCACTAGAAGGAGGATCTTTTTCTGAGCTAGGCTTTGAACCACGCCTCCACCAACTATCTGATGATGAGCCTTGGATAGAATTTTGCCGTGTTTTTGCTGAAACATTTCTTCTGCGTCTTTTCGAATTTGAGGTGCTGCCACTCTTTTCCTGTTCACCACTAGAAGAAGGCTCTTTCCTTGAGCTCAGCTTTGCACCACGCTGTAACCAATTATCTGATGGTGCTTTTTGATCCTGGCTTGCTTTGTTCTCTTCTATTGGCTCAGTTTTATTCTGGCTTAAATGTAGACCTTCTTTTTCTTTTTGAGTCTCATCTTTGTTAGAATTTTCGTTCAAATTGTGGTCTCTGGTACAGTTCAATTTCTTTTTATTCAAATTCGAGTTTCCATGGTTTATTTTCTTGGCTTCATCAGAATTCTCTGTTTCTGGGGCTTCAATTTGTTTTTCCTTGCTCATATTGTTCTTGAGACGTTCTATGTCTGAAATCAACTTGTTAACTTCTACTGCTTGCGAATCACGAAGCGTGGATAATGTCCTGAGAATATTACCAATCCTAATGTTAAAATTTAGGTCACTTCCAGCAGTCAGTTTCGGGATATTGTCTACCTTTTCAGAACCAATCAGCGTTTGCTCGGATTGAAAAAGGTTTTTTGTTGATATACATTCTACTTGTTGCACCTTATTCATTTCTTTTTCCAAGTTGGCTACGGTTGAACTCAGTTTGGCCACTTGAAAATAAAAACTGGATAAGATTCCATCTAAATCACGTTTTCCAGTTTGGCTTTGGTATTTTTTCAATTTTTCCACAAGTGAGCTCGTCTGTCGTATAGAATCCACTATTTCTTTCCGTAGTTTAAATTTCTTCTTTGCTTCTGGGGATCTATAAAACATGGATAACATTTTGGCAATCGTGGCAATCTCTTTGTCAAGTTTTTCGAACGGATGAATCTGTCTGCTACCAGCCATCTTTTTGATTTTTGGAAAAATGATGACTTTTTTGTCCATATCACCAGAATTATTATCTTTCAAGTTCAATTTTGCAGCTTCAGGTCCCAGTTTAGAAACTTTTGTAGATTTAAATATATTCACCCTCTTCGCTACTACTCTCTTCTCTCCTGCAGGACACCATACATCGTTTCCCTTCTCTAAATTTTCAGCTTTGCTAAGAACTTGAGTTGACATGATAGATTGTTTGCTATGCATTAACTTGATACTGATTAACTAATAAGAAAATCAATCGAAACAGTTGTTTATATACAAGAGATGACGTCACTTATAACGTGTGGTATGTAGCTATGATGATGTCATTCAATATCAAATTTCATTTTATCTCAATTTAGGTGACGTCACGTAAAAGGTGATCTCAATTTAGGTGATGTCTCTCATTTGAGGTGACGTCATGTAAAACGAATTGCAAAAGGGGCTGTGCCCTTTTTTAATATCTCAAGTATACCCTTGAAATATTTTGAGCTAACACGTGTCAAAGCAATATCGTAAAGAATAATAAGGTCAAAAAACCTCAGTATTTCATATTACATCATCTCAAGACAATATAAGGTCTCAGTATCTCAAGCTGCAACTGTGAAGTCCCAGGTGGCTCCGACAAGTTTTCAGCAGTGTAACAACACTGGCATAACAATCTCGTGTACTTGAAGGATTGCTCGACAAGTATGCTACGGCAAGTATCTATTGAAAGCATTATACTTGAGGCCAAAGAATTTGCTCAAAGGATGTGGAAATGTTTCAAGGATTATGATTATCCCTGATAATGAAGGACCAATCTTTCATTTCTAAAGAAAATAGAAAAAATTTATTAGTGAAGCTTAATAAACAAAACAGAGAGACATAAAATTTCAATTCATGTGTACATTTCAAGCCTAAAAAATAGAAAGTAGAAATTAGAAAGGATTTTGGAGGCTTGGATGGGACTCTGAATATCAAAATGGGTTTTTGTCATAAAATCTCTCGTGAGATCAAACATCAATCTGCATCAAAACATCGCTAGGTGAATATAGTTTAGTGTAGTTTACCCCATTTTTACACCTCTCTTTTGCCCGCACCTTTTTGGTGGAGGTATATTCATCGGGCGTGATTTGACGGTTGTAAAAAATTGTTAAGAAAAGTACTTTCCTACCTTAAGCTTGCAACTACGGGATGGCGAACTTTTTAAATTAACTAATAAACTAACAAATAGGGCAAAGCGGAGTTTTCTTAAAACTGAAAGTCAGGAGCCATATTAAAACTTAAAATGAAAACAAAACTATTTTCTATATTAGGGGGGCTGCGCCTTCGTCAACCCTCTCTTTTATATGCTAAGATCTTGAAGTTCTTTAGGATTACTTCTCATTCAAATTCAACCTTTTGTTTGAACAATCTTCCTTAAATATTTCTGACAAAAAGGCAAAGAGCGGACTGAGGAAGGGGCAGCCCCCTCATATGCAGCTTTTTTCAGCTTTCAGCTAAAAAAAAACTCAGCTGAAAACTAAAACACAGAAAATTATCTCCTTCCGACTCGCTCGGAAACCCGCAGTCGGAAAAATTTCCGACTCGCTCGGAAACCCGCACCCCCCTCCAAAAATATATATGCATATTACGCTGTTACAAATGCTATGTGTGAACAATGGGCGAGTTGCAGAACTTACAGACCGTTTTTGATGGGCTATGGGAGGGGGAGCTCCTGTCATCCCTAAAGACATAACTATTAGGCTTTTCAACTATTCTGAATCAAATCAATATCTAAAAATATTTAATTAATGTCTTTGGGGAAAAAAGGAGAGTTGGAGGGGGCTGGTTCCCCTCCAATCTTTTTGGTCTTTTAAATAGGACATTAGAACTTTAAATTTGTATTTGAATATGGTTTCTCTCGATCATCTAGGACCATTAGTTCAATATGATCACTCCTGGAAAGAAAAGACAAAAGACTGAAAGTAAGGAGCAGAATTAAAACCACTTAAAATGAACAGAAATTATTATGCATATGATAGGCTCACCTCCTCCTAATACCTCGCTCTTTACGCTAAAGTATTTTTAGTAATTTTTACGGCTATTTTAGTAATATTTATTTTACGGCTTTTGTGATTCAGGGGTCATTCTTAAGAAATTGGGACAAAATTTAAGCTTTAGTGTAAAGAGCGAGGTACTGACGAGGGGGTGAACCCCCTCATATAAGTAGTAAAAACATGAGAATACAGAAGTTTGTTACGTAAGCTAATTTATAAGTTACGTATATCTTTTACTAAGAAAAACATTCGTAAAAAATTAAAAGTTCTAGTTGCTTAGTTGCTTAGGTCTCTAAAGTTTTTTACTGTTTTAAAAAGTAGAGTTAAGAGAAAAAGTCAAATTTTAACGTAAAGAGCGGGGCGTTGATGAGGAAGCAGCCCCTTTCACATAATAAGTAATTTCTGTTCGTCTTAAGTTTTAATGTCGCTCCTTACTTTCTGTTAAAAAAAACTTGTTTTTTATTTAATTTCGTTAATACACTGTAGATGACTGTATACATTATCAAAATCTTCTTTACACACAAGTTCCATTTTCCTTTCATTAAACAAATTAACTTATTAGTTCAAATATAGCTATTACTTTAATTGCGCAAAAAAAAATGATGAACAAAGACAACAATTACTTAGAGTTGTTTTGCAACCTTCCACCCTCCCACTCCCCCTTTACTATCGGGTACATATAGAAGCTGTTCTCACCCACTCTGTAAGGCTCTAAGCCTTACAGCCTGATCCATAGTCTAATTAACCATAGTTGCCAAATGGGTGCTTCCATTGCTTTTTTTTACACTTGTTTCTTTTGGGTAACGTCGGTAGACTTTAGGATCTAATTAAAGAAAAAGCAAATTTTTTCTACTGAAAGTAAGTAGCAAGATTAAAACTAAAATCGAACAGAAATTATTCCGTATTTAAGGGAAGCTACCTTCTCCTCAATACTTCGCTTTTCTAGCTATAGTTTTTTGATAATTTAAAAAAGCTTCTTATTGTTTCATTAAACGAACATATAGTGTTGGGTGATAAATAGATTGAACGATATATCGATATTTTCACATTCTATAACCGATATATCGATTTCGATATTACTGATCAGTTTTTCGTTCAGTTTTTATTTAATTAAATACAAGAATAAGTTTATTCAACTGAAAGTAATGAAAGTAATTTAATCTTCCGATTAAAACTAAGAGAAAGCCATTTAGCAAAAAAAAATTAATGCGCAAATTTCGTTTTAATTATTCATTTGCGGAGAGCCAAAATCAAAACATGCATTAACTCAAAAACGTTCAGAAATTAAATAAAAAAAAACTAGTTTTTTTAACTGAAAGTAAGGAGCGACATTAAAGCTTAAAACAAACAGAAGTTATTACGTATATGAAGGGGCTTCCCCCTCCTCAACACCTCGCTCTTTATGCTAAAGGTTTTTAGTAGGCCTACTTTTAAAAAAGCGTATTGTTCTAATTAAACTACCGTTGTGTTTCAGAAGTCATCTTTAAAGAAATGATTCACAATTCAATCTTTGGCGTAAAGAGTGAGGTTTTAAGGAGCGGGCAGTCCCCTTCATATACATAATACTTTCTGTTCGTTTTAAGATGTAATGTTGCTCCTTACTTTTAGTTGAAAAAACTTGATTTCTTATTTAATTTCTGATCGATTTTTAAATAATGCCTTGCAATCTGGCCCCACCTCCATGGCAAAATCCCCCTCTTCGCGGAAATATCCTTTAGATAATTCCATCTCGGTGAAAATTTACACCGGACAATTACCCTTAACAACCCCACGTGTAAAATTAAGATGGAAAAGAGAAATCAAGACATGTAAAAATAATTGTTTATAGGAATTCTGCAAATTCTCGTCATGTATTATTAGTCCTGACAAGTTCACCCCCTGAAAACCCTCTCCATGAAAAAATCCCCCGTGGAGAAATCCCCAGTAGAAAATTCGTTCCTACCCCCCTACCCGAAAATGCATGCATACTTCCCAATAACAAATACTATGCGTGGTCTAAACAATGAGCAAATTTATAACTTAAAGACCTTGCCCCTGGCGCTTTGGGAGGGGGTCATGTTACATCAAAAGACATAGCTATTGGGCGTCATAACTTTTGATGGGTAAGACTAAACGTGATGAAAGTTATATATTTAAAATCAGCATAAAAATCCGATTATTTTGATCTATCTATTGGTATCAAAATCCTGTTTTTCAAAGTTTTGGTTACTATTGAGCCGCGTTACTCCTTTCTTACGGTTTGTCACCACGAACTGTTTGATGCTACGTGTAAACAACATGGAAAAGTTTCACAACTTATAGCCCTTTTTGTTATATGAAGGGTGTTGCCGCCCCCTCTCCTAATCACACCACTCTTCACGCTAAATTCCTATTTAGTACTTAAAAAAATCTTTTTAATGTTCTAATTAAGTAACCCTTGTGTTTTGGGATCCTTTATTAATGAATGTGGATAAAAAAAAACATTAGCGTAAAGAGCGTGATGTTGAGGAGGGGATAATTCCCTTCATTTATATAATAATTTGTGTTCGTTTTAAATTTTTATGTTCCTCTTTACTTTCAGTCTTAAAAATTAAAAAAAAAATAATTTTATTTCTGATGTTTAATCTAATGCCGGGATATCTGGCTCCACCTCCTCGGAAAAGTCCCCCCTCCCAACGGCCTTTTTTTCCTCCTGGACCCATCAATGGTCGTTTCACAAACGAAACCACAATTTTCTCAGATTTTTCTTATGGTTGTTATTACATATATGAGGGAGTTGTCCCATCCTTAGTACCTCGATATTTTCGCAAAAGTGTTTGTGAATTTTTCAAAAGCTTACCATTCTAACTAAGCGGTCCTTATGTGTCACGAGTTATTTTTAGATAATTGGAACAAAAAGTCAAGCATTAGCGTAAAGAGTGAGGTACTGAGAAGTGGGCAATCCCCTCATACACGTACCTAATAATGACTGTTCGTTTTAAGTTTTAACGTTGTTCCTTACTTTCAGTTGTTAAAAACTTGTTTTTATTTATTTAATAACAACCTCAAGCCGAAGACATATAATATCTTATTATTGCATAAAGGCATACAGTTTATTGTCGCATAAAAATCATAGTCATGAAGCTGATTAAGGGGAAATTAAATGCTAAAAGTGGCCGAAAATCTAACACAAACAAATTATCGTTTATATCGGCCATATTTTAGCAAAATTCTAATTTTAACGTAAAGAGCGAGGTATTGACGGGGGGGTGAACTCTTTCATATACGTAATGTAAGGGAGTTTGCCCCCTCGTCACTACCTCGCTCTTTACGCTAAAGTTTGAATTTTGTTCTAATTGTTTAAGAATGCCCCCTGAATCATAAAAGCCGTTTAATTAGAATAAATAGCTCCTTTGAAATTACTAAAAATACTTTAGCGTAAAGAGTGAGGTAGGGGGCGAACCCACTCATATACGTAATAATTTGTGTTCTTTTTAAGTTTTAGTGCTGCTCCTTACGTCAGTTGAAAAACCCTATTTTTAATTTAATTTCTGATTGTTTTTTAAATAATGCTGGGAAATCCACCGGTCCCTTCATTGAAATTCCCTCCCCCCTGAAAAATTCCTCCATGGAATGATCCTTTCACATAACCCTCTCCCCCCGACCCCTCACCAAAAAAAAATCCCCTTGAAAACGTCTGTATACTTCCCAGTAACCAATAATATTCCATAAACAATAGGCAAAGTTCATAACTTGCAGGCTTTTAATTTTCGTTTAAATGAGTCCTTTCACGATATTCTAGGACCACTGGGTCGACACGATCACCCCCTGGAAAAAAAAAACACGCATCCCTGATCTTTCGTCTGGCCGAAAAATACAAAATTCCGCATTTTTGCAGTTAGGAACTTGAAATTTAGTTTATATACGAATCTGCAATTTTTATGTCAATTGAAATGATACGGTCCCATGAAGATTGAGTTTAATAAGTGAATATGCTTGGCGCTTTACTCAGTCCTAGTTAAAGTGATGGTGCTATTGTGGGGGGGGGTATTTGTCCCTTAAATTTTTGTACCTCCCTCCTATATTCTGAAAAATAGCTTTTTGTAGTATTTTCATTGAAAAATACTTTTTTTTATGTTTTCATTGAAGAAAATGAAAATCTTTCTAGATTTTGGAAAATGCATTTCCCCCCATCTAACAACTTCGTGAATTTATGCCACTGAGTTAGAGCTGATAGGGAATGTGTACCTTAAAACTACCAGGTGTGAAACCCTAAACATAATTTAGCGCTTTGAATATGTATTAGTTTTTTAGGAGGAATTGCAAATGTCCTGTTCAGTTTCTTCTTCTTCTTTGTCTTTTTTAAAAATAAAATTTGTCATCAAGCACTATCTCTTAAAAGCAAAGAATGAGAGGGAAAAAGAAGAAAAACAACAATTTTCCTGGCAATTAATGTTCACGTAGGTTACAATCTAGCGCACGCCTGCACTCCTTTCCCAGAAATTTGATCGAAGGTCCCTTGTTGCTGGAAAATGGAAAAAAATAATGGTTGATTATTGCCCCCCCCCTTCTAAGAGTAGAATCTGTGTGTACCTATAATTGAGGGGTTGTTAAGTTAAAAGGTGAAATTGGAAGTGCTTTGCTTCTTCCTCATCATTCCCGAAGATGCGTAATTTAACTTTTCCCTTTTTTTATGATTTCTTTTTATCCAGGGATATAAAGAGAATTCCGTATCAATTACTCAAAGGGGGGATTGTTTACAAAAAAAGGCGTTTTCCGAACCGAGTTGACATGACGACATCCTATCGCTTTCAGGTTTGTTGTAAACAAATTAGGGAACTTATAGGTGGGAACGTGTCTCTATACAGTAGTTTCAATTTTTCGAGACCAATTTCTTGACTTATGCCCCCTCCCCTTACATGTGTCCCACTAAGGGCAATTTTGTGATGATTTTCCAAGAGAGGAGAAAAAAAAGAAGAAAAATGGCACACACTTTTTGCGTATTGCAAAGTCTGAATATAGTTTGAATATTTGTTGCATAGTTTGAATATTTATCAATATGTTGATTGGACATTTGGGATCGATTGCATGGCTTTCTTTGCTCATGTTCTGGTTTAAGCACCCTTTTCTTAGGGATATAAACGTCTATCAAAGACTTCAAGGCTTAATTACATTTTCCGTTTTTTTTTTTTTTTTTTTTTTTTTTTTTTTTTTTTTTTTTTTTTTTTTTTTTTTTTTTTTTTTTTTTTGAGGATGTGTTATTTATTTTAAATTTGTCCTGTAGTGACGCAGTGGGTCTCATCTCAGCTGGGTAATGCGGGACCTAAGCTGTAATAACGGGCCAACTTAAGGACCTTAGTAGTCAAGAAGCGTCGTTAGTCCAATATGTGCATACACGTTTATTCCTAATTTTCATTATCTATTATAAGTAGTTTCGTCAACGGGGGACAGAAAGGCCTGTTCACCCTAGAATTCCTTCCCCCCTAGATTTTGAAAGTGTCTTTTTTTTGGGGGGAGGGGGGTATTTTCGCTAAAAAATGTATTTATTTGGTATTTTCGTTAAAAAAATTAAGAAGAACTACAGACTTCCCCCTTGGGTATCTAAGTATATATTTTGCCCCTCCCCTTAAATTTTTGTGAATTGGTGCCATTGATGCTAAAAAAAATTACTGGGTTTATATTTGATTAAAGTACATTCTTTTTTTTTCGAAAACCAGTCTAAAAGAGCCCCCAAACTCTTAGTTATAGTTGAAATTCGTACTGTGTTAAGATCTGCAATAATAATGAGTATTTATTTTCCATCGTGGTGCCTCCTTCCCAAAAAGTTTCATTTATAATTAAATGTTCCTTTCTCAGTGAAAAAAAAAAAAAAAACACAGAGAGTATAATGCATAGTCCACAGTAACACTTTTGGAATAATTTTTGGTCCTTTTCCTCCAAAGACTGTAAAAAACAAATAAAAACTGAAAACTAGGCCCATCGTAACAGGCATTTAAAACAAAGCAGCATAACCCGGAATCTAGAGCCGATGTTATATAACAGATGATGATGTAATATAATGTAACTATGTTATATAATAAGTATGTTTTTTAACTTAAGTTTTTTAAATTAATAGTCTTTTTTTTCAATTTTTGTCATTGAGACCCACCTTTTAAGTTACTGTGCCCGGACAATAACTCTAAAGAACGATATTGAGTTCGGAAGGGCTCCGAATAAGTAAGCAACAAGGGGCATAAACTCTGTTCAGACTCTCGTTTCCTAATGTTCTTTAAGATATTAGTTGAAGTCAAATCCCCACCATCAAATCATTTAATATATTTAGATCCAATCCTTATATTTATTTACTTCCCAGACCAAATTAATTTTTGGAAAATTACTCTTTCTGTTGCCAGTGGCACAGGTTTAAAGTTTTTTTTTTTAAAGATATGTTAAATTGTTTAAGTACAAGCTCTCTCATGGCCATTTTTCCTTTGTGTATTTTTCAGAAATTTTCTGCTAATTTTTCTGTTAACCCGAATAATATTTGTTCAAATAAAACTTATAGTTTTTGAAGTCCGACATAGAAGGTACTGGGATCACATGACACGAATGAGCTATAGACAGCTTCCCTTTGACGTTTGACACTGGACTCCTCCGGATGAGTGGTTGACAACGAATCACTATTGGTCGTTCCCTTGAAGATGAGGCAAAAAACATCGGGAAGAGTGGTTGACAACATATCATTATTATTCGTTTTCTTGAAAATGAGGCAACAGACCTCTGGAAGGGTGGTCTACAACCGATCATTATTGGTCTTGAAGATGAGGCAAAGGACCTCCGGAAGAGTGGTTAACAACGGATCGTTATTGGTCGTTCCCTTGAAAATGAGGCAACAAACCTCCAGAAGAGTGGTTGACAACGGATCATTAATGGTCGTTCCCTTGAAAGTGAGACAACAAACCTCCGGAAGAATGGTTGACAACATATTATTATTGGCCGTTCCCTTGAAAATGAGACAACAGACCTCCGGAAGAATGGTTGACAACATATCATTATTGTCGTTCCCTTGAAGATGAGACAACAGACCTCTGGAAGAGTGGTTGACAACGGTTCATTATTGGTCGTTTCCTTGAAGATGAGGCAATAGACCTCCGCAAGAGTGTTGACAACGGATCAATATTGGCCGTTCCCTTGAAGATGAGACAATAGACCTCCGGAAGAGTGGTTGACAATGGATCGTTATTTGTCGTTCCCTTGAAGATGAGGCTACAGACTTCCAGAAGAGTGAACGACAACAGATCATTATTGGTCGTTCCCTTGAAGATGAGGTGATAGTTCTACGAACATCCCTGAACAAGCTATGGTCTCTGGCTCAGGATCGTCCGACAGGGATGTCAAACGCTATGTCCCATACGCCAATAGGTGTCGAAGGATTAAGTCTAAGTTTTTGAGGAATTTACTTTCCCAACGAAAAAATCTATTAGCAAAGTATGATGATTTGCTACGTGTTTTGGTTCCATTTCTTATAAGCTTAGCTTAGTGGATGAATTGGTCTGGCATTTCGATGAGTTTTCCATACACTTTTTTAGACTCTGGAAATCTGAAAGGGAAAGTTTTCTTTTTGTTTTTGTTTGAGACAAAACTTTCCATAAGTGATACTAAAATATTTGTTTTTTGTTAAAAAATTTTCTCAGAAAAAGCTTAAATTTGATACACTTATTTTTCACTTGTTTTTATGCCTCCTTTATTTCTATATTCTGTATTGTAATATATTTATAGCTTTTATATATATATATATATATATATATATATATATATATATATATATATATATATATATATATATATGTATATGTGTGTATAATTTTTTATTTGAGCCGCCTTTTTATTGGTTGCCTCAATGAAAACTTGGATGATGTTATTCACTTTAGATTTAATTTATACTTTCGGTGCTATTCTTACTTCCCGTGTAAGGTTTCTAATTCCAATTTTAATATTTTAATCTCTATTCTTAAGACAAAATCAAGTTTAAGTATGTAATACTTCCTTTGAAGGTTTCCTGTTTACTATAGTATCATAAAAAGACATTCGAAACATTGTATCTTGATCACCATGATAATTCATGGTTTATGACTAAAAGTAAGTAGTGACTCTCGTCAATTATAAACTAAAATGAAGAAATTGAATAAGGAAGTAACTGGTGCATAAAATTTTCATGCTAGTTTCAAATACGTAGAATTTATTAGTTAAAGAGTAAAACTTTAATTGAAACAACAAACTAAAAAAAATTAAAATAAGAAAGTAATTTTTTAAGTTTAATAAAAGAACAGGGTTAATTTAATAAATTAACGAAAATTTGTGTCATATTAGAAATTGTGTAAAACCTCAAAAGTGATTTTATCTTGGTAGAAACCTTATCTTCCAATGTCAAAGAAATGTCACAATAAGGTCGAAATAATTGTGTGAATCTTTTTCTTGAGACCATACCAAAAAGGACCAGTTTCAATTCTAATGAAATTAAATATAAAAAAAACAAGTGTTTTAAATGAAAGTAAGGAGCGACATTAAAACTTAAAACGAACAGAAATTACTCCTTATATGAAAGGGGATTTTCCTTCTCAACGCCCCGCTCTTTACGCTAAAGTTTGACTCTTTCTCTTAACTCTACATTTTAAAACAGTAAAAAACTTTAGCGTAAAGAGCGGGGCGTTGAGAAGGAAAAGGCCCTTTCATATACGGAGTAATTTCTGTTCGTTTTAAGTTTTAATGTCGCTCCTTACTTTCATTTAAAAAACTTGTTTTTTTTAATTCAATTTCTCACCGTTTTTGAATGAATGCATGTTTTGATTTTGGCTCTCCACAGAGGAATAATTAAAACGAAATTTGTATATTTATTTTTTTTGGCTAAATGGCTTTCTCATAATTTTGATCGAATGATTTTGAGAAAAAAAAAGAGCGGGGGAGGAAGCCTAGTTGCCCTTCGATTTTCGGTTAATTAAAAAGGCAACTAGAACTTTTAATTTTTTACGAATCTTTTTATAAGTAAAAAGATATACGTAACTTATAAATTAGCTTCCGTAAAGAGCTTTTGTATTTTCATGTTTTTATTACATATATGAGGGGGTTCGCCCCCTCGTCAGTACCTCGCTCTTTACACTAAAGCTTAAATTTTGTCCCAATTCATTAAGAATGACCCCTCAATCACAAAAGCCGCAGAATAAATAGTTGAAATTACTAAAAATACTTTAGCGTAAAGAGCGAGGTATTAGGATAAGGTGAGCCCCTCATATGGGTAATAATTTCTGTTCGTTTTAAGTTTTAATGCTGCTGCTTACTTCCAGCTGAAAAAAAAACTTTTTCATATTTATTTTTTCATTGTTTTTTTTTTGTAAGTAATGCTAGTAAATCCTGCGCTCCCTTCATGGAAATTTTCTTCCCCCATGACAAATTCCTCGATGGAAAGCTCCCCCAACATATCCCCCTCTTCTCAACCCCTGCCTCCAACCAAAAAATCCTCCTGAAAACGCCTGTACACTTCCCAATAACCATTACTATATGTAAGCACTGGTCAAAGTTTTGAACTTGTAACCCCTCCCACGGGGACTGTGGGGGAGTAAGTCGTCCTCAAAGACATACTTATAAGGTTTTTTGACTACGCTGAATAAAATGGCTATCTCAGAATTTTGATCCGTTGACTTTGGGATAATAATTAGCGTGGGAGGGGGCCTAGGTGCTCTCCAATTTTTTTGGTCACTCAAAAAGGGCACTAGAACTTTTCATTTCCATTAGAATGAGCCCTCTTGCAACATTCTAGGACAACTGGGTCGATACGATCACCCCTGGGAAAAAAAACAAACAAATAAACACGCATCCGTGATCTGCCTTTCTGGCAAAAAATATAAAATTCCACATTTTTGTAGATAGGAGCTTGAAACTTCTACAGTAGGGTTCTCTGATACGCTGAATCTGATGGCGTGATTTTCGTTAAGATTCTATGACTTTTAGGGGGTGTTTCCCCCTATTTTCTAAAATAACGCAAATTTTCTCAGGCTTGTAACTTTTGATGGGTATGACTAAACTTAATGAAACTTATATATTTAAAATCAGCATTAAAATGCGATTCTTTTGATGTAGCTATTGGTACCAATTTTTTAGAGTTTTGGTTACTATTGAGCCGGGTCGCTCCTTACTACAGTTCGTTACCACGAACTGTTTGATAGACAAATCAGATAGCAAAAAAGAATTGTACTTTTCGGCCTACTAATAAACGCTCTTTCTAAATAAAAGAACCCATTACTGTTGCGATGCAATTTCGAACCCCATCCCCCCCATTGCACTTCCTGGCTGAAGGGCCAAGAAACGGGGATTAGCATTACCGTTCTCTCAGGGTTTTTTTTACCCCCCATTTTGATATTCTGACATCCATGCCAATTCCGGAACGGCATCTATTAGTGTCGCCTGATTTGCTTCAGTGTAAAAACAACAGCATAGCTTACTTCATCTGCTATTGTACAAGTTTGAAACAAGTATAATTGTTTGTTTTCTAACGAATTAAACTTTTTTATGTGAATTTTTTAAAATTTTCCTGTATGAAATAAGCTAATAAATAAACTGGATTTCATTTAAAAAATACTTTGTAAATAAATGTTATTTTTTGATAAGGTGGATCGCGAAAATTTTTTTAAACTTCCTTTTTTAGGAAATGCCATCCTAGCTATACAAAAAAGTTTACGGATATATTTTTTTCAAAATGACATTGTCTTGTATTAAAAACCAACTACTGATGGAAAGAAGTTAAAAAAAAAAATAAATAAAAATACTACAGACCGTCAAAATTAGCAAAATTTTCTAGGTAATCTAAAGGTTTATTCTGGAATTGGTGGGAGGGGGCTGGAAACAATGAGATAGGGGTGTATTTAGGGGTAGTGATAATACCCTTTTCTCGAGAGGTATGGCTGTGCAAAAAAAGGTTAAAAAACCACAGAAAATTTTATTCTTTGAAAATTAAACATCATTATGTGTTCGATCTACGGAATTATTTCAAATAATGGCTTTTTAGCAAGAAATTTTCGGTGTGCTTCTGTGACATCCTAACTCTGATGATATCAGTAGGCTGTTTGAATGATGAAATTTCAAAAATAAGCCCAAGGAATCGTATATAGCGTTCAAGCAGGTGACGTATTAATGTCATTCTTATTGAAGTCCACATAATGAGAAAAATATTAAAGTTAGAATAATTGTTATTTGTTTTGATTAATCTTTTTTTTAGGTAATTTGACACTGCAAGCAATATTGAAACCATTTCGCTTTCCTGCCCGTCGTTTTCCTGGTCGAGAATCCACTTTGGTTAAAAACTTGACGTTCATTAACGTAGAACGCGGATGGTTTAAGCAGATATCGCCACGAAACACCATTCTCGATTACTATAATGGTTACTACGAATTCAATATTAGAAGGACTGAGTTGCTTGATATGGTTCCGAGTTTGGATGGATTTGAGCTTAGAATTTTAGCTTCTGTAACAGATAGACTCTTTGATGAAAGGGTGGAAGGTTTTGCTGAGACGCGTTTTTATAACCGAAGTTCAAAGTTGACAGTTGTTGGAGGCAGTCCTCAAGTCTTCAAACCAGCTATGCCTTTCACATTTTATGTAAGTATTTTCGATATTTATGTGCATATTTACTATATTTTGTTAGGGAATAATCTCATTTATCAAAGTTAATATTATTAGAATTTGTTATAATAACTTTCTAATTTAGAATTTAGTCCAAAGATCGGTTCGTAGTTAGTATGAAATTGTTTGGAAGAAGAACCGACTGAAACGGGTCCAGTTCTAGGGAAGATCATTTTCCATGACTGCTATAAAAAAACTTTAATCCACCTAAGCTTTTTTTGGGAGGGGGAGAGGAGGGTAGAAAAGTTTGATTACTTAAAAGTTTAATTAAAAGTAAATGACCCAGAAACTATGTGAATTCCATAAGGTATTCTGTGTATTTCTTTTGAATTTGTATGTACTTATTTGCTATGTTTAGAATAAATGACTGTTGACATGACATGACTATTGACTATGACTATGTTTGACTATGTTTTACGGGAGCTGAATATTCTTCTCTTTTTCTGGTATTTGTTGAATGTCCAAAAACCAAAATTGTACCCTTTAGTTTTCCCTTAAATTTTTATTTTTGTTGTATCTTCATTAAAATGAAAATGAAAAAAGGTTGTGTGTAAAAAATATTGTGTGTATTCTGCAAAGCGTTCACTCTTTGAAAAATTACTTAATAAATTTGTTTCTTCCTATAAAACAAGGAAAACATTGGCTTAAACATTAGCGGTGGGTACGCACACAAGAATTTATTATCTGGGGGACAAAGTTAAAAACAAATAATAAAAAAATGGATAAAGTATGTAGGAAACGTAGGATATTAGAGAAAAGTAGTAAAAAGTCACGACTTTAGAGTGGGGAGGGGCAGGTTTGAAGTCTCTATAAATACGTCTTAAAGCGGTGGCTTTAAAGATTTTTAGGAAGGACTTTCGAATAATGAATCATAGTCTCATGACAACTCAATAAATGGGTCATTAATAAGCTTCTTATGTGTCTACATTTTTTGCTCATAACTTTAATTTCTTTTTTTATAGCATGGAATTGCTTGTTTTTTTTTTAGGGGGAGGGGTAACGTTGGATGTATATCCTAAACACAGTAAGTTTTTATGCCAGGATTTCACAAACAGTGGCTGCCATTTTTTTTTAGACAGATCCTACTCATCTCAGGGTAGAGGTGACTACGAAAAATATCTAGTTGTTTTTTGGATGTAGAATGTACGTATTTTTTTATTGGTTTTCATAGTTGTTTTAGGATATTAAACAAGTATCTACTTATGTCATGCTAAATATATATATATATATATATATATATATATATATATATATATATATATATATATATATATATATATATATATATATATATATATATATATATATATATATACTATCAACTTTTGGCTGACATTGTAAAAAAAAAGCAACAAAAGTTCCTATTTACTTTAAGTAAAGAAGAACTAAAACGGGAAAGTACAATGATATAAATAGTATGAAATCTACAACATGCTACAGAGGATATCAAAATCAAAACGTTTTTGGATCTCTGGACGAGTCTTAGGTTTGTTCATTCCTCAATACTGTAATTTTCTAAGGTTTTTCTTTTGTTTGTATCAAAATTCGTATATTTTAGATCAGTATTACATTTTCACCAGTGTTGCCATGTTATAGCGGGAAGTTAATAAGCAAAACTAATTAGTTAAATTTTAATAGACAGAGGACAATTACGAAGAGTATTCAGAGTTAAATTATCCTTGAAGATGTTGCTGACCCAAGTTATATATGCATTATTTATTGACATGTAATACTAACTTTGTATCAAATAGTGTGTTATAAGTCTTCATAGACCTATCAGTTGTTTCTAGATATGGAGATTTTTTTTCAAATAAGCTCTCTCCCAAGATTATATGACTAGTGGTTTGGTACGATCACCCAAAAAAGAAAAAAAGGATACGTGTCAATGCTCACTATGTGAAAAGCTGATTTTCCTTGTTTTGGGGGGACTGTAATTTTCCTATAAAGAGGTGGTGGTTCCGCCAGCGGAGTTTTTATTTCGACTCGTCACCATTGAAGGGCTTCAGGCTATTTCAGAATTTTTATAAATTTATTTTTGCAATAAACTTATGACTTTGACTTAAACGATCTTGCTCAGCAGGGTCGCCAGTGTAGTTGGAACTGGTTGACAACGGCGTCAGTCTTCTCCAAATAGTCCTGTCCAGGGATAAGGAGGGGGCCTCATTTGGGTTGATGTTGCGATTGAGCAGACGTTGGTTTATTACATCAGCCCATCTAGTGCGTGGCCTTCCTCGAGGGCGTTGATAAACTTGTGCTGTTAAGATTAATAGAAACAACAGTTACCATTCCTGAATAAGCTTCAAATGGGAATTTTTTCTCACTTTACAGTTTTTTTTTTCTCTCCAACGTGTTTTTGAGTTTTCTATTACTTTACGCTAGGGCTTGTCGTCGTTGCAGCGTTATAATATCTTGTCAGAAGATATATGTGTTAAATCATCTTGTTTAGGAAGCTGAAATCTTTGTCAAAAATTGCTTTTTATTTTAATATTATCTTTATTACTTATAGAAACACGTAGAATTAAGATTAAACAAACAAACAATAGGGAAATTTTTCCAAGAAAATGGAATTCGATTCAGTGGATATTTCGGCCCTGGATATTTCCAAGGGCCGTCTCCAGCACAACACCAAAAAAATATATATGTACATAAAAACTTGCATCAAAATGTGAAAATTAAAACTAAATGTTTTGGAAAACTTTTTGTGGTTTTGTCGGTATTTAAGCATAAAGATTAGCTTTCAAATTAGCCCTTAAACATCTCCCGATGATGTTTCTGTGCCCCACTAGCGGCAATTAAAAAAAAGAAGAAGAAAAAAAGACACTGTTTTCCATGCCGAAAAGTGGTTTTCCTTGTTGCTAAAGATGCGGGACTGTAATCCTTTAGTATTTGGTGCTCGTCTATGGTAAGTCCTGTGGCTCTGTTTTCATTACGATTTGACACCCTTTTTGAGGTGTTTCAGGTTTTTTTTTTTTTCGAAATTCCCATAAACTTTGTTTTTAAGCGCGCTGTTAAATGTTCGGTTACTACGGGCTAGAGTTTGTTCTTTACTAGGTTGCGTCTAACTCCAAACCACGATATTGTCGCACTGAATAGGCTGGGTACTTGGGGTTGTAATTTGTGCAGAGTAAATTCAAATGGGCTTTTGGGTGTTTGTCACTATACTGGCAAATATCAACACCTGGTGAAATACTATGATTAACTTGCAAAATGCAGGGATTTACTAGTGTTTTTCAGAATATTAGCTCGTAATTTTGTTGATATGGGGTGGATATTTTTTATTGAGTCAGTGAAACCAAGGATTCAACAGTCTTCGAGTTTGTATCTTAACTCATACATGAAGTGAGTAACTAAAGTGAGTAGTTTAAAAGAAAAGAAGTTTTTGTTAACTAGTCTGAACTCTTGTCTTGCAAGACTCAAGTCTCAAATCTTGGAGAGGTATCCTCTTTTTTCCTCCCTGGGGGGGGGGGGGTGAACATTAAAAGCAACTATCATATAGTGAAGTGTAACAACGATTTTATATTTTATAGGTTGCAATTTCTCATCAAGACGGATCGATGCTTTCAAAAGTTCTGGCTGATGGATTAGAAATTCGCCCTGTCGTTGCTTTGAAAACTGGCGGGACTAGGCCTCTTAATCCTAGGAAAGGAAAGCCAAGTGCTGATAGTCCTGGAGTATGGGAAGTCACTATCGACTTGAGGTCTGTTGCAATTTTAGCAATTTATACCATGTTTTAACATGATTTAACATGATTTAGAATGTTTACACATGCTTAACATGGTTTAACGTATTTATCATGTATAAGATGATTTTCTCTATTTTTTAAATTGATACTGTAAATACCGTATTCTGGCAATCCTGGAGTATGGGAAGCCTGAAATTACCTGTAGTAGACCCCTAATTGTGTTTACTACTCTCAAGGGTATCACAAGAATGTTGTCAGTACAACCTCCAATTATAGAGCACGGAAAATTAGTATATAACCAAAGTTTTTCAAGGACGTTTGGTGCTACATTATTTCTTTAATTTCTTAATTAAGAGATCTTGTGTCACTGAACTATATCTTTGATTCTTTTATTCTAGGCTTTTTTATACAAACAAATTTAACGGCACTGACAGATTTATGTTACAACAGACACTTCATGACAAACTGTGCGAAGGTACTTTAACCTAGGGTAATTTAATAGGCGTTGGGTGAATTTTCATTGAAAATATCTAAGTTCAACCTTCCTCAAATTCGATAATTTCTATTGATGAGTCCAACCTCCTTTAATCGATGATATTTGATTCCCAACCTATTTAGAAATTTCTGTTTTGTTTGTTAAAGTGTGTTATCTCCTCTTTACACTGCTTACTTTACACTATCTTACTCTTTGCACTTTACACTTTACTCTTTACACCTGTTCACATTTTACTCTTTACACTTTACATTGGAAATCGGAAGTTTTAATTAAAAAAAAGCTGTTTTTGCTGTTTTTTGAATCCTTAGGAATTGGTTTTCTGTATAAATAACTTGAATAATAGCGAAACCCATAGAAGGGTGTTACTTCTTCTTTCAAAAATACAAAATTTAATATTTTTGTATAGATAGATAGATAAATTTATTCACACGACAGCTCAATTGGGCCTTGGTGACTTACACAAAACAAGCGAAAAAATACAGCAACAAAACATAGACTGAAAAGACATCAAAACTAATTATTTAAGAAAAATCATAAAGATACCTCATACCTACCCTACTTCTAAAAATTTCTAAAAAAGCTTCTAAAAAGTAACACCTACTTCTTAAAATTTCCAAAATCCAATAGCCCCCCAAACCTCCATGCCAAAAATTTCCAAACGCAACTCCCTACATTCCTCTAAGAAATGATGCAAAGAATCATTCATCTCTTCCCACATAAAACAGTCTGAAACTTCTACAGTAGGGCTCTCTGATATGCTGAATTTGATGATATGATTTTCGTTATGATCGGTTACTTTTTGGGGGCATTTCTTCCCTCTTTTGAAAAAGAGGCAAGTTTTCTCGTGGTCGTGGTTTTTATGTGTAACATTAAACTTAATGAACTTGATGTATTTGGTATCAGCATAAAAAAGCCAATTTTTTTTATGTATTAATTTGTATCAAAATTCTTTTTTTTAGAAGTATCGGTTGCTATTGAGCTGAGTCGTTCCTTACTTAAAGCTAAGACACATTGATAAAAGTGTCATATGAGGGTATAATTTTCATTCTAAATAGATGAGATGGATTCAGGTCAGAATCGTATGTACAACAGGGGTAGTTATTTTAACAGGGGGTGCATATTTTCAAATTTTACTGTTATCACTTATGCAAAATTTGAATATATTTATATATTTAAACACATTAAATACCTACACGTTTTTTTTTACAAATTCATTGACTACAAACTTAAATATATTTATAAATTTTAACAAAAGCGATGACTCTGTGCTGATAGAATATTCAGATCAAGATTGTATCTGCCACAGGGGCAGGTCCCTCGTGGATTACAGTAAAAATTTCTAATAATGTTGGACAGTCTTGCTGTTTGTTCTTTTGTTAACTTAAAACGTTTTTTTCAAGAAAGAAACGACTTACCGGAATGTAAAAACGGGACAGTAAAACGACCAAATAGAGAAGAAATATTACTGGTCCCGTAGCAAGTAAGTCTAGTTTATCCCCTGTTAAAAACCAACCTCCATAACAAATTTTTTATTCATTCAAAATTTAAATTTACTGGATCTTTAGCGTTGCTTCCTGTTGAACTGCATCCTAGCCCATCCTTCTGATGCATGGATATGCGTCATGGAAAAATTTTGTCGATCTTTTTTTCCTTTTTTTTGAAATTGACTTTTTACTTTAAATCAGAGCTTAGAATGAAATTAATATATTCCAACTGTAGATGCACTCCATTATCAGAGGCATCGTTCATTCCTGCCACCTCCTTGTACCAAGTGTCTGCCTACCCGAAGCAGGAATAAATTTGAACTATTGAGATGGCGTACCCGTCGTTTTACAAACTGTTCTTTTTTTGTCAGTGGATTTAATTGTTCGTAATTTATTCACCTTGAAGTTTATTGATGATGTAAAACATAGCCTAATTTAGTTGCGGTCGAGGCCAAAATTATGAAAGCTATTTTTATTAAATGAATCTTGAATTATAAACCAACTGTTGATGAGAACCAAGCACAAGAATAATGCAAACCAACAGATTAAGCTATAATTCTATTGCAATGCCGAGTTTTTTTTTTTGCTGAAGAGTTTTATTTAAGGTTTATGCTCTTTGTGGAACATAAACCAAAAATATGCTCCCAAATCATATGTTTTACATGATCAGAAATATGTTCAGTATGGTCACAAAACCATATATTCCCTGTGAGAATGGTATTATAACACTCCTATAGATGCAATGACAACTTGCAATGACAAGACTATGCGTGTCTTAACTTTAGATACAAGCAGAGGAAAAGAAGAAGAGATTGCTGGTTATTTCCATGCCAAAAAATGATCTTCCTTGTTGTTCAAGCCAAGGGACTGGGCCTAGGCGACACCAATGGCTGCTAGGTTGCAACCACGATTTTCTTTTTTTTTTTTTATTGATGTTAGTACTTTGAATCAGAGCTTAGAGTGAAATAAAGGCATTGCAACTATAGATACAAACCATTATTAACATTGATGAGAAATAGGTACAAGAATAATGCAAACCGACAGAATAAGCAAACTCTTGTATGGAATATATTGCAATAGATTTGATTAAATACGGGTAGATTATATTAAAAAAACAACAACTTAATTCCTTAAGCTTTCGCTTGTTCGGAGTATATCAACCCCTTAAACATATATAATATCATTAAATGTAAAAAAAAAACCGAGAAGGAGAAGAGAAGGAAAGAAAAAAACAGAAGCTCTGGGTACTTGTATGATATATGCCTTACCTAATGTTCTCCTAATATGTTTTTCAGACACTCAATCCTAATGAAATATACCAAAGTAAGATAAAAATATAATACTGTAAAAACAAATTGAGGCTATATATTTGCACATTAGGTGGGTGCGGGGGGGGGAGGTAATATATAGTGGGTCTGCATGCATAATGTGTTAGGTACAATTATCGTGTATATTATGCAGTAAGAATTGTGTTCTATCTTCACACTCCAAATACTTTACCCCCAATCTCCCTAATGTACAAATATATAGTATTTTTCATCTATTATGTCGCTTTTCTTTATCTTGTTTCACGCTAAGCTGAAAGAAACTGACAAAAAAAAAAGGTTCTATAATGCATCAATGAATGAACAACTTGAGCGGTAAGGCGTTTATCTTGCAAGTACCAAACACTGCACTTAGGTGTGCCTTGTTTACCTCTCATTCCAGGTAATCTAATGTCAATCTTAAATTCTTGGTCAACCTGCCTGAGACTCTAGGTGGGCGTGCCTTGCTAAAAGATAACAAAGAAGTATTGGTTCAATATGAGAGGCATACTTACTCCCGCCGTTTGCTTGTGCCATTTAACCAAACACTTGGAAAATTATAGATTCTATGACCACCTTAGCTCTATGACTATATACCTTAGTTCTTTTGCCCTAGGAATGACGCATGGACGGATAATAGATAGACATACCTATTAACAAATGAACTAACATCATTTTTATACAATCCTAATAAGGGGATAAATGCCAGATTTGCCTCTCATTCAATCGGACTATCTGTCTTGGCTTTTTCTACAATTAGCCATGGCTTGATGTCCACTACTATTCGATTTTAATTCACCGGCTCCTGGTTGCAACAACCCTTCCTACCAACAATTCATTCAAAATATCAAGGTTTTTTTCTGAAAAGTTTTTTTTAAGTTTGTCTTTCTTTGGAACATAGGGTTTTTTGCCCCTCCTGTAGGTGTAACGTGCAATGAAACTGCAAGATACTTATGCAAACAGCTTTATTTGTTTCGGATCAGTCCGCTCGACGAGCCAGAATTAAAATGTTAACATGACTAATTTCACCTTCCCTTTTTTTGCTGATTTGCTGTTTGCCTTTTGTGCTGATTCAAAGGTTTTTGAATTCTTTTTTTTTCTATAACCTGTCAACGACACACAAAGTCGAATTCAAATTACGTCAAAAGCGCCGAATGAAGATAAAACCAACAAAATTAAATTTAAAGTTTAGGTTCAAATTCGAGTTTTCACTTTTCTTTATTTGTGTTTCACATGTTGAACTAGCGGCCGAGTCTTTTATTTTCAGTTAAATAACAGAAAAATTAAGAAAATTGGTCGAGGAGTGATTGATTTTGTGAAGCAAGGAATCAAAAATCTACTCGATTCAAAATGTTAACATGAATTTTACCAAGATAAAGTTTTAAATTTGCTTTTCAAAAAGTACTTTTGCTCACGATTCTTAAACAACTTTTGGCACAATTTTCAGTGTAAAAAAAAAAAAAATTAAAGGCAAATTTTAAAATTTAGATTCAATGGATGGATAAACTTTGATTTCAGCTATCGAATGACAGTAACAGTGTTATCTTATGTTTAAATACTAAAACCATAGGACGGAAGAAAAATACGGAACAATTCTTACGGATGAAAGAAAAAATAAATAGTCCCTTTTCCCCCCTTTGCAATAAAAATAATTTATAGAGAACCCAAGGGTCATCTAACGTAATTGTTATTTTTGTTTAGCAAATAATTAAGGAATGACATTTAAAACAAAATATACAGTTATAAATATTCAAATTACAATCGGCAGTAATACCTATGTTGCATAATAAGGAGTTCCCCGTCCCAGTATATGCAGATACGGCCCTAAGAGACAGCACTGATTTTGATCTTATTCAAACTCGAAATGATTTAGATGAAATTATCCTGCATACGGAGCCCGTATTTGTTAAAACCCAACCATACTTCCTCGTTCAGCGAGACCTTTCAACATCCAGACTCAAAGAGAGGAATGAGGGAAAATTAAAAGATGTGAGATGTGTGCAGTTATTGTAGCCGCAATTCTGTTTTCAAATAGCTATTCGATGGAGAGAATGGCACTAATCTGTAATTTACTTGTTCAGCTATCTGGGCATCAACACTAGCCAGATCATTGGCCAGTGTTCATAGACTCCTTTTAAATTAGTTTGAAGTCCGTGTTCTTATATATTGATAATGAACTTCCATGAATACATTTAACGTAGGTCACTAATCTGAAAAAGACCCATGAAGATATGAAACTAGTTTTAAAGAAAAGGCAACGTGGAAAATATGAATGGAATATAGGGCGATTTAAATAGCACAGCCTTATTGGAATTCGTTTATTTTTTGAAAAAATGAACATAGGATGCAAACACTTGCACAGGGAACATAATACCAAGGACATGAAAATAAGAGCATTTTTATCCCCCCTCCCTCCGGACCCACTTTAGGGCAATTCACACATCGTAAGCGTTGCGACGATGAATCGTTAGAGTAGATATTAGACGCCTTTTGCCCGTAAAATTAATTTTAATATATGCTGATTCCCAAAGACAGTGTGCCTTTCAAAGGAAAGGTACAGATTCTTAAGTCGTTTGGTTCCACATATTTTAGGTTATCTTTTGCTGGTTTAATGCCCACGTTTCCTTTTTTCATCATTTCCTTTCATTTCCATAACCGTTTCCTTTTTTCACGAGGTATTACCGATAACTGCATAATGACCTTTTCTCCTATTTCTTTATGATATTTTTTTTTCAATTACTGATCTAATTGATGATGTATTATCCTATATTCATTTATTCATTCAAAATTAATTGTAGAAGGCTATTTGGGCGAATACGCAATAATTTTTTGGGACAGGGGGGGGGGGGATTGGTTATAAAATATTTTGTTTGATCATTTCAGTAAAAAGTGCCCATACATTTAGGATTTTGGGGGGTTCTGATGATCTTCCCCCCTCCCCCCTGTGCAAGTATCTGACGCTTGATACTGAACTTGCTTTTATTCTCCTCAGGTCTGAGTTGGGAAGGGACAAACAGGCCAAAAAGCTTGTTGATGAAGTAGCAGCCCTCAAAGCTTCAATCGTCTATACAGACGAGAATTCCCTTCAGACTTCTACTACAATTCAGTTAATCACCCAATTCAGCCCTGGTGACAAACATCTGAAAGTATTGACATCAACAACTCACCCAACTGTAAGTCATATTTTGATTGTGTTTTAGGATATTAAACAAGTAATATTAAACAAGTATCTACTTATGTCATGCTAAACATATATATATATATATATATATATATATATATATATATATATATATATATATATATATATATATATATATATATATATATATATATCTATATATCTATATATTATATATATACATATATATATATATATATATATATATATATATATATATATATATATATATGTATATATATATATATATATATATATATATATATGTATATATATATATAATATATATATAGATATATATATATACATATATATATACATATATATATATATACATATATATATACATATATATATATATACATATATATACATATATATATATATATATATATATATATATATATATATATATATATATATATATATATATATATATATATATATATATATATATATATATATATATATTAGCGCATATATAAGTAGGGTTTTACATTTTGATTTATAAATACTTATATTAATCTAATGTGAGCATGGGGATAAAATTTTATGCCCCATGAAAGGTTGATTCGTACTAAAAAAAAAAAAAAAAAAAAAAAAAAAAAAAAAAAAAAAAAAAAAAAAAAAAAAATTCTTTAAAGCCTTCAATCGTGAGCTTCAGAGCCAGATCTGAAAGTGCTGTTTGTAGGAGTCAAAGTCAGTATAATAGAAGAACTGTATTGCAAGAACTTAAACTTTCAGCTGGACATGGTTTTTTAGCTTCGCCTGGCTTATGAAATTTAGGGGTTTCGTGGGAATTTGTTTAACTGTATGCTACCCGGACTCACGGTGGCCGTAGAGTCATACCGCTGATCCCCACTCTAAGCCAAAGGATTGATAACATCAGGATTTGAACCCCCCGCCCCGAAGGACATAGGATTGCAAGTCCAGCGTGTCATCAACTTGGGTAGGGTGGCTATCCCTAGTAACTGTATTGAAATGAATTCTTCACTTCCTAATGTTTTAAATTGAAAAATACTGATTGCGCACCAACTGGCTAATGAGATCAATTCTTTAGCATATATACCAATAATGTATGCAGGGATACTTGTAAGAGGTGGAGCTAGACAACAAAACAATTAACCAGATTAACGGAACCGTCATTTTGTTAGTTCCTTTAAAATGGGATGCTGGCAATACCATATTAACATGAATATTGAATTAAGATAAATTGAACCACCTTTCCTCTGTACCCTGTAGTTGGTATTATCCTTTACTGGTTTTAAAACCCTGATTTATGTGTAGTCTATTTTTATGCTGTGCTACTGTTTTGGTCAGTTTACCAAAAATCAACCAATATTCATATGACATATATTTTCGGAAAAGAAATATAAATTCATTTAATAATTTTGTCTTAAAAAGAATACAATTTTGAAGAGATGCTTTTATTAAAGAAATATGTTTTTCCTCCTAATTTTTTCAGAATGTACAACAAAAAAAAATTACTGAAAGATTTGTCTCTAAGAATTAGGGCCAAGATTTAGTTTAGAGTTACAGATAAACTTTCAGCCATATTCATTAAAAAAAGAAACCCACAAATTGTTTTTTTTTGCAGAAAGTTTTTGGTAAACTATACCTTAGATCTCGGCTCCTCCTGTACCTCTGAAGGCATACAGGGCGTCAGCGTAGAGCCTTCAATCATCTCTCACTTATTATTATTCTCACTTATTTCTCTCACTTAGCTGTCACTGATTTTTTTTTTTTTTTTTTGTCAGGCAGGAGAACTTATTAATGATGTGAATTAAATCTATTGACTAATTGAATAAGTAAACTTGACTTTATGAAGGAATTTATCAATGATAAAGATGATCCTTTTCTAAGAGATATGAAAAAAAAATTATTCTACTGACTGGTGCTATTATTTCCCTTGGTCATTTTTTGTTTTCCAGGTAGGAGAATTTATTATATTCCACGTTCGAGCAAACTACCACGTCGAATCCTTCAGCTACGTTATTTTGTCGCATTCCACCATTCTCTTGACTGGTAGTGAAGAAATGACTCACCCTGTGACGACCTTTGCCGTATCTCTCAGTGCGGAAATGGCACCTATTGCTACTGCGGTCGTTTATCATGTTGATAAAAC
Organism: Artemia franciscana; assembly: GCF_032884065.1. NCBI lineage: Eukaryota > Metazoa > Arthropoda > Branchiopoda > Anostraca > Artemiidae > Artemia > Artemia franciscana. The sequence goes on along the minus strand of NC_088874.1, from coordinate 8,683,447 downwards.
TGGCCAAGTTATCGCTGATGCTTTGAATTTCCCAGTCAATGGTTTTGCTCGAAATAATGTAAGTATTATAGATCAGTGTTATACCAGCATTATAGGTAAATTGCAATGTTGAAGCATAGACAAAAGGTAAAGGATGCAGATATCCAACTAAGTAATTTTTGGAATTTGGTGCTTTTACTCATCTGTCTTTATTTTCTTCCAAAAAACTTTTGATGAATGCTGCCGGTTAAAAGCAAACTAATTCAAAACTTACAAAATAAATTCAAGAGAATGAAACGTGACGTATGAAACAATCATAAATTGTCTTGGTGATTACATACCAGTTTTAATCCTATGATTGTTTAATAATCAATTGTTAATTACTTAATTACTTACTAAGGTCCCGACCATCCTCGTTGGACTTTTTGGAGAAACTCCTCCTGCTAGCTCATGCGTAAGGACTCGATGCAGTATTCGGTTAGGTGCTAATTGGTAGTTATCACGTATCAGGTATGTGATAACTGAGATAACTTGACGTTGCCGAAGTTATCTATCCATCGTTTTCGTGGTTGGCCTCGTGGACTATAGCCATGCAGAGACCCATCAAGTGTGATTCGGCTCCATTCGCTTGACGTGTCCGAGCCTGCGCAGTTGCTGTTTCTTGATGTTGCTGAGAATGCTTCAGTCGGCTGGAGTCTTTGGCGTACTTCCAAATTGGTGATGCGCTCGGTGTATTCGATTTGAGCGACACGATGGAGACATATTATCTCAAAAGCTAAAAGTATTCTTTCGTCCTTGGTTTTAGGTGTCCATTTTTCGCATCCATACATAACTCTGGGAATTATTAAACTGTTAAATAGGCACATTTTACGTGATCACTCTCTACTCTTCTACTGTCTACTCAAAACAGCCATTTTTGATGTCATATCATATTTTATGATGGCATTAATAAGATGAATTTGTAAAAGTCGTGTAAATATGAAAATTAGCTTTCTAATGAGTTTTTGGACATTTATCTATGATGATCCTGTGCCCCACTAACAACCAAGAAAAAAAAAGACCAAAAATGGTAGGAGGTGCATCACTTATTGCCCCTCGAAAAAGTCTCTTCGCTAGTTGTTCATTGTGGAGGACTTTAGTTCTCCTGAACATGGCTCCTGACATGATGATTAATATGGTGCATTTTCTATTCCGATTCGACGTCATTTTGAGAGGTTTCAAGCTCTTTTAAAATTCCTATAAACTTGTTTTTGCAATAAACATTTACTATTGAGGTTTACAAGGAAAAAAACAGTTTCTCGTTGTATTGTTAATAAACAAACAATTAATCAATTGAATGAATTGACAGTTTAATAAACAAGGGAACGTCGTTTTCCAAGACACGCCATGACACAAGGCCATGGTAATTCCAAGGGTATACTTTTTGCTTCAATCCAATGTCATTTTCTAGGGGTTTCATGCTATTTTGCGGAATCCCCTTAAATTTGTTTTCAAAGTAATGTTTTACTATTAATACTAATTTACATAATGTTAATATATAAAAAAAAATGCCCGTCATTTCACCTTGAAGCTAAATAGCCTTAGAACTCAAAATTCCTGTAAAATCTGTTGAGTCTTTATAGGATTAAGTTTGAAACTTCTTCTCTATAATTCGTTCAAAAAAGTTAACATGTAAGAAAAGCTACCATCACGCTCTAAATGCCTGGCATTGTGCTGATTCTTTATAGGCTTAATTTCGCAACTTCTACTCTTTAATTCATTCTAAAAAGGTTTGTTAACATGTAACAAAAAGTGTTGATTCTTTATAGGCTTAATTTTAAAAGCTTCTTATCTATAATTCATTGAAAAAAAGTTTTGATTTGAACATTGTCCAGCAGTTCACCTTCTTGATGGCTTTATTATGCAAATTTATACTCTGCGATTCAGTGAAAAAATCCTTTTAAACGTAACAAATTGTCTTTCAGTTTACCTTGAAGCTAAATCCTCGGAAAGATAAGACTGGAGACACCGTTGAAGTTGTTATTTTAGGAGAGCCGGGCTCTTATGTTGGACTCTCATCTGTGGATAAAGCTTTCTATGGAATGCAAGCTGGAAACGAGCTCTCCTACTCAGATGTATGTGCTTTTTTTTCTTCTTCGTTTTGTCTCTTTGTGTATTAGAGGATAATTCAAGATTGTATAGGAAAAAAAGAACATATAAATAGCAGAAAATCAGGTAATTTAATAGTAGACAAAGCGTCTTAAAATGGATTGATTCTATTATTGATACTTCACCAAACCTGTGCTTAACGGAGGATGTACTCTTGCAAAGTTCCCAAACATTAAGGAAATACAACTAGAAACGACACAATATCCATAAAGCAGCCGATAGGTTGGCGTAGTTAATAAGTGTTAAGTTTTTACTTTTTCTTTCTTCTTTTTGTCTCTGATTAGTGCTATGTACGGGAATAACACCGCTGCGGTTAATGTAGGAAATGAGGTTAGAGGTTAGCTGTTGGTTTCGTCTTAAATTAGGCGTTATGCAGGGTTGCGTTCTATCCCCTTTTATATGGATCATTCTGATGGATTTCATTTCAAGGAGCACAGGAAAGGCAATGGGAGGCCACGGAATCAAATGGTGGAGAAAAAAATCTCCTGGATTTAGATTATGCTGATAATTTCAGCATCCTAGATGAAAGTGTAAGCAAAATGAATGAACTTTTAGAGGTTTTGTTAGCTCCTGAAGCAAGAATAGGTTTAAAAATAAATGTTAAGAAGACTAAGTCACTAAGGCTAGGAATAAGTGAAGATGAAAACGTGACGTTGGGTAAGGAAATGATTGATCAGGTGGACGGGTTCACTTACCTTGGTATTATTATTAGCAAAGACGATGTGAGCAGTGACAATTTTAAAAATAGAATGGACAAGGCTCAGGGTGTCTTTTCATGGTTAAAAAAGTTTGAAAGAACAGGAAAATAAGTCTGCAAACCAAGATTAGAATTTTGGAGTCTACAGTGATGACAGTGGTCAAATATGGCTCTGAAGCATGAGCACTCTGAAAAGTGAGGCTTTCAGCTTCAGGTTCTTATAGCGCTGATAGCTGAGTGGTTATCACACTAGACTTGAAATCCTTTGTCCCTGAGGACAGGGGTTCGAGTCCTAGTGTCACTGGTTATTTGGTCTGAAAAGGATGTCACTCTGTAAGCTTAGCCAGAAGGATATGCGAAAGCACTGGATGGCCCCAACATCCATTGCACTTCCTGGCTTAAAAGTCATGAAAAGGAGATAAGGACCGTCGGTAGGAACTCTAAATTCCCATGCCATATACTTTACCTTTAAATAGCAGCGGTAAGGACGTTGAAATGTCATTAAAAAGCAATGTTTTGCATCATAAATCGGGTTTGAAAGAGGGGAGAAGTATGCAAAATAATAATTGCCTGATAATGTACATTGACTGGGAGGAAACTGAAAGGTAGCAGAGAATTGATTTTTGAACAGGTCCTTAATTTGATTTTTTAGGAGAGGGGTGTGGGGTGGCTGGATCTGGGTTTCTCGTGTTTTTTTTTCTATCGGTATTTTGATTTTTGATTCCTCTAAGGGTGTGGAATTTTGCTTTTGGAACCCTTCTTTTTCTAGATTTATCTTGGGAATAGTGTTGTGTTTGTAGGTTTTTATATAGTTATGGGAATCTGGGTATTTTTTTTTTAATTTAGGCTGGATTTTATACGTCTCATTAGCCTGAGCAAATTTAACGGCAGGATTTACCCTATTACGTAGCCTATTACGTGAAAAAAAAAACACTGATGAAAAAACAAAAAATTTTACTACGTTATTATTTTACATTGTTACGATTTACTAGGTCTGGTGGAGAAACATACTATTAGTTTATCTTACGTTAAATATGGTGATTAGTTTGATGATTATTAATCTGGTCGGAGGACACATTGATAATTCCCATTGATTCTTATGGTTTCCCATCCTTATGAATATATATGTTGTTCCTTTGAATGTCCCCCTTCACCTCTCATATATGTAACAAGAAGGGGTAATCGAAATTCTAGTCATCATTCTCTGTGTAGAAAAATAAATTTCTTGCCAACTGAACTCTTACTGCTTACTCGACCACCACTATTTGACCGACAAGCTAATTTTTCAGAAAATTTGCATACAGCAAAGTTTTATACAGTAGTTAAAGCACTAAAATACATAAGTACTAAAGTACTTAAGAAAAAGAACTTAAAGTACTAAGTACAAAAATTAGCTAAACTACTGCATAAAATAGCTACTGCAGAAATGTCTTCTCTTCTACCAAGATTAAAGCATTTTTTTTCTAGATTTACTAGCTGCTTTTCTGACTTATATCTTTAGGATATTTTCTTTTATTTTCTACACAAAGAGGCTACAGTCTTTAACACCACTCTATGCACCTCCTACGCGCCATTCATTTGCATAGACATGATCAGAATAATAATAATAGTTGTAAAACGACTTGATTCACTTCGGGTTTTTATTCTGATGATAAACAAAAATCAAACCGAAAAAACTTTAAAGCTAGCCTAAACTAAAAAACCTAGCGTAAACCAAAAAACTTAGTCTAATGTCTTTCACTCATGATTTACACTCATTACATCAGACATAACGTTAATCAAATCTTGGATCAAATCGCCTTCCCTTTTGGTTTGTTTGCAATTTATTTTCGTAGGTCTGGTTTTCCAGCGTTTTAATTTGTTTGTTATCTCCAATTTCTTTTTTTTCTTTGTTCTCCTTTTCACTTTCAGCCAAAGCCTTCTTTTTACTTGGTCTTCCCTTTGCTGGTCATTCCCCTCCTCCTTCATCAAAGCTTCTAGTTCATCGACCTTAACCCTGAACCGTGTTCCTGAATAAATTTTTTGCAGTAGGAGGGGGGCTTGGCTAAGGTCATGCAAACTTCTGATTTTTTGTATTTATATTCTTATCAATAAATATTCTGCAAATTTTACCCTGTTATTGTGTTCGGATACCCAATACCTCTCGAATATGTAAAAACGGGGCCATCGAAATCCTAGCCTACAAATCTGTGGAATAGAAAAACTTATTTTTCGCCAGCCGAATCATTGTTACATAACCAAGCCTCCCAAACTTGTGGATCCGCCGCTGTATGACCGACAAATTAATTTTTGTTTCAATTTGCCCCTTTTTTGTAAAACTAAGTTTCACGTATTAATTTCCAATCAATACATCAAACGCTCAATTAATCAAACCTTTATCGTTTGTGCTTTTTTTCCTTTTCTTTGTATGTTTTGTTTTAATTTTGTTTAGTTTGTTTTTTTGTTGATACAGGCTTCCGGGCATGAAGCTGAAATATATGGACTTTTATTCATATTAGTGAAAAAAAAAGCCTGTGTTATCATAAAAAAAAGGTTGCAATTTCCATGTCTTGTTTGAAATATCATGCCCGTTTTTATATACTTTCATTTTGTTTTATTTTTTAAATGGGAAGGCGGTGTGGTCTGATAAATTATTTAAATATAGGATTAAAAAAAAGAAGGCCTCCTAAATAAGACATTGTCTACGACAGAGAATTATCAAATAGATAGATCAAATTTGTACTATTGATTACCGAGAAACGGATCTCTAGCCTAAAAAGATGTCACGCAAGGAATAGATTCCACTGTATTTATCATAGCAACCATTCTAACAAAATTAGTAAGGAATTTCAACATTGTGAATATTATTATTGGCAAAACGGATTTAGATCAAATTTAAAAAGATTCAAGCAAATTTGTCTTTTTTGCTCTTTTTTTTGTATCCTTTTCGGCATATGCTCATAGCAAATTAACTGCAATACGGCTTTACCTTTACTTGAAAACAAATTGAGATTTGGAGACATAAAGATAATGTTTTCTTATCACTCTATTAAACGTAAAATAATCCAATTTTATGCAGGATTATTATTCTCTTTTCATTCCTGTATAGCCTCTTTTTCATCATATGCATCATACATGAAGACAAGTGAAAATTTGCAACCATGAAGATAATATTTTCCTTATCACCCTATTTAACGTGAGATAACCCAACTTTATGTAGGATTACTATTAATTAAATTATTATTCCTTTTTATATTATCTTTTTATTATACTCTCTTTTTCATCATATGCTCAGAGTGAATTAACTAAAAAACAAAACAAAAAATGGTTACAGTTCTGACTCCACTTGAAGACAGTTTGAGACTTGGAGCCAAGGAGATAATATTTCCAATTTTCAAAGTTTTGTTTATATTGAAACAAAGAATTTTCAATATATTTTCTGAGCACATTTTATATGCTTTTTTGTATAGAAAATATATTTTTTTGATAGAAAGTAAAATATGTTCATAAAAAATATATTGTTCGAAAAAAAAATATATATTTTTTTTTATAGAAAAGAAAAATGAATGTCTAGCAGAAACGAAGAAAAGAGAACTTTGTTGGAAGTTTCAGATCTTTCTTGCAATTAGTCACGTTTCCCGTATAAAACGACCAAGCGCCCCTTTGTGTTTGGGTATGGGTTTTTTGGGATAGTCCTTTTTAAAATTCTGCATAGGACAACTGTTAGTGGAATAAAACCTTTTTATCGATCAAAATCACTTTTTGTCATTAACGAGGATTTTATATATTTTTGGGAGACGTTGATAAGTTGAATTTTAAGTAAGCAGTTTCTAAATTGCTGATGAATATCTTTTTTGTGATGAATCTTTTTCTTTTTTTTTGAAAAGAAAATTTGCTGACTTTGAAATTTTTAATATTACAGGTAGTTCGAAAGATGGCAACTTTTGATAAAGATTTTAATGGAACTCACTCCTTTTCATGGATCTCTAGAGAAGGATACGCTGATGATTTACTATTCTTTCCATCATCGACTTATGGAATCGATGCCAATAGGACTTTTCAGTAAGTACCTAAACCCCCCCCCCCCCATTTTTTTAAATCAAACCATCTAGACTAGATATCAGCACCTAGATAAAAAAAAGAATGTTTTTTAAAGCTTTTGGTATCAGTTGTTTGTTAAAGTTAAGTTCAGGTTGAAATCTTTTACTTCTAGTGTGACGCAGTAAATTTGACAAACCGTTACATTCCTGTGACATTTAACCAATTTGACTTAACGATTGTGATATATGCAACTTGTGAAAAATTATGACATTCTTGTCTTGAAACAACTAGAGTTAGATTTAAGAAAACAAAATATGTCTGCTGTTAAGTACCTATAATGTATGAGTTGAGGAGCTTGTTCTAGTCAATGCTGTTTCAACACGCCTTGGTAAAATTGGTTATAACTAGATTGTTGTACCTATGAAATTGCAAAAGTCTGTAGTCATTCTTGTTTTCTTTTCCTACACCAAATTTACCTAGACTAGCATACCATCTATTCATATTTTTACCGAGGTGGGAGTTAATATCTCCTAGTAAAAACACCATATTTTTACCTGGGATCCTGTCTATTCGCTCCTGTAACTGGTAAGTAAAATTCATCCGAGTCCCTAGTATCTCCATCAGTCGGTTCAACAGGGGCATATACTGCTATAAATGATACCTGTAAATATAAATATATATATATATATATATATAATATCATCAATCTGGGGAACGGGGCGGAGCGTAGTCGTCCCCTTTTATACCACTGTATCTCCGATACAGTGAAAGGGGCAGGTGCAACCATTCCCATTACCAAGGGAAAAGGTACTGCCTACGATGCCCGACCCCAGCGAATATAATATATATAATATATAATATATATATATATATATATATATATATATATATATATATATATATATATATATATATATATATATATATATATATATATATATATATATACTACTAATAATAATAATAACTCACTGCAGCACCAAGCCGCCTGAGGCCAACACAGCTACGCACGCTCCTCCTCCAACCTAATCTATTTAAAGCCTCCCTCTTTACACCCTCCCAGGAAGTTCCCATTTCCTTTAAATCTTTATTTATGACATCCTCCCAACCCAGACAAGGACAACCTGCTTTCTGTGTAGCCCTCAGACGGTTGGCCAAAAAGGACAATCTTCGGTAATCTGTCATCCTTCATCTGTAGAATGTGGCCTAGCCATCTCAACCTTTCTTTCATTATAGCCCCAGAAAGCGGGATTGAACCACACTTTTCGTACAACGTTAAATTTATTAAAATAAATTAAATTTTATTAAATTTAAATAGGTTTGCAAATTTGGTCGTTTTCACCGATGCTAATGTGGTAAGACGTTTTGAGGCATGTAATGAAACTTTTGGACAAGGGACGTGTCTTAGTGGTGCTTGTTATCCCTTATGGAAACGTTGTGATGGAGCATTCGATTGTCAAGATCACTCCGATGAGAAGAACTGTAAGTAAAAGATGTATTGTACAAATTATCCAAGCTAGTTAGCCTAAGGAAATGAGCAAATTATTAAGTTGACAAAAATATCCAAGGCACATCATATTTAGCATGGCCTTATCTTTGTATGCCTTAGAATGCAAAATGACAACTTTAAATTTAAAAAGTTTGTAAAGCTAAAATTTGAAAAATTCAATATCGAAATAATCGGTGTTTTTGAAGACTACGCTCCTTATCCATGGTGCATAAATGATAGCTCAATAGTAAAAATTCTTTTATTTGACAGTGAAACACAAAAGAAATCTGTGGATATTTCGGTCAAAACCCAGACCATTTTGATATGTTTGAAAATGTTTCTCTGATTTTTAGGGACCGGGGTTTAAAACAGTTGTTTAAGGAAACCATTGAGATTAAAAAAATCTTATTCTTTATAAAAGCTTTGAATAAGCTCCTAATCTTATAAAAAGCTTTGAAGAAAGATGCAGGTGAATATGGCTTAAATTAAACTTATCATAATTTACTACAGTCAAACAAAGTAAATTACATTTTTCACAACACCAATGACCTTTCTTTACCTGATAATGAACTTTCACATAAATCAAGTCAATCACCGAGAAAATTGGAATTCAAGGAGTTGGGCATCTGTAACTGCTTTGAAGAAAATTAGAGCGTTAAATGGAATGTAACTATTTTTTTTATTTTATAGATGTCGACGTTGTAGCTGTATTATTTTAGTTTTATCTGATTATTGTGTATGTTACCAAAATATTCAAGATTATTTTTTGTGTTTTACTGCCAAATAAAAATATTTTCCCCATTGAACTGTTATTTATACATCATCTGCGATCGGTTTTCGCAGACCATTGGTCAGCATGCGAAAAAGTTGTTTTTTTTTTTTTAAATGAAAGTATAGCAATAGAACAAATACAGTATATAGCGATTTAACAGCAAACATACAGGTTTTCTGTTATGTTGAAGATAACAAGTATTAGAAGAGACCTAGAATTACAGGTTACATACAGGAAACATACAGGTTTAAAGCAAATAATGATAGGTTTACAGCAGATAATTGCAGCAAACATACAGGTTTTCTGTTGTGTAGAAGACAACAGGTTTTAGAAGGTGTTATTAGAGGTATTAGAAAAGAACAAATCATTTGTGAGATATTGTAAAATCAATTTTGACAGGGATTTGATATTTTTTGTAATTTTATGAGATATTAAAAACTAAAGGTTTAAGCCGTCGTCGGTGAGGAATGTAAAGTGTTAATTCTTTTAAAGGTGGGATAAAGTATTTTTTTTTTAATGTCATAGGCATTGTGTGCCTTTTAACTAAAAACATAAAAAAAAACTAAAAGCCAAGAAGTTCTGTGAGTGGGGGGATTCCGAAGGAAGAATTTTCCGAGAGGAGGAAACTTTCCTGGGGAATATTCCAGGGGAAATCTTATGTGGGCATTGGGAGGCAGGGGATTTCCTGGTATGATTTTAAAAACATCGGATATTAAATAAAAAACGACTTTTATCAACTATTAGTAACGAGCAAGATTTAAGCTTAAAACGATCCGAAATTATTCCGCATATGAGGGGGCTACCTCTGACACTAATCTACGAAATCAAATTGTCTGTCGGCACTAAGTTTGCTTATGACGAACTGTGGCTGAGATCCAATAACCCTTTTTTGGTCTCCAGAGCCTCTAAAACGATTGTCTAATTTCCTAGCTAAATCCTGTTACCAGATTAAAATAATTAAATTTTAATCTGGATAATTATTAGAATAATTATTAATTGTTAGAATAATAATTTTAAAATTTTGGAAGGCCGGGAATTTTAATATTAAATATAAAAAAGAATTCTACAGTTCTATACTACTTGGTTGTTGCTGGGTCTGAAGTAAAAAAAAAAACAAAAAAAAACGGAGGTGAAAAATCACCATTTTAAAGTGAAAGAACTTACCTCTAGTGTTGATGGACTTCACGCCTTATGGAAAAGAAGAAAATCAATAAAAAAAAAAAAAACTAAAAACGTATGAAACCAAACATCTGAAGAAGATATAGCTTTCCTTTTAGGCTGCAGTTACCTTTGAAGCTGTTGTTAGTATTTGAATTTTATCGATTAAATTCATTGTCAAATTTAATAATTAGTTCAGCTTACATATTTTCGTGGTTTAACCTGGCAATAGTGGCTAAAATATCGTACTTCCTTAAAAACTTCATTATTTTGAGACAGCTAAAAGGAAAGGTCATTGAAAATCTCGGTTTTTAGGTACGAATAAACCCAAGGTTGGTCCAGAGCAAAAAATTTTTTGATTTTAATGTCCTTGGTAGGTTAAAATTGTAGCCACAATCATAAGCTATAAGAAAAGATACCGGAGACTTTCAGTCTTTTCCTTGTCCCCTTTTAGCCTATTTGATAACACTAATCTGGGTCAGTGTTCCTAACATCATATATAGGAAAAGTGTACCATTTTTGGCAAAATAAGAGGTCCTGGTACTGTGATACATTTGAAATTTTTTAGCACAGTTTTTCGGTGCATTTTGATTTAGTTACTACTTTTCGACTTGGATATTTGTTCAAGTTTTAGTTTGTCAAAAACTTTCTTATTATTACGCCCAATTTTTGACCTGTTGTTCAGGTGGCACACATTAATCTCTTGCAATACTGTTTTAGTCTGAAAACTAGTACAGTTTATTTCAAAGTGTTGAAAACGCTGTTTCAGGTTTATTCTGTCCATACAGTCTTTGTCCAGGCTGATATACTTTTTTTTTCGTAGGTGCATCAAGCGAGCAAACAGAGCTGTTGGATTTCAGAATGCGTCGTATTAACCGCCTCTTGCGAATGTATGAAAATAGGTGGATATGGAAGGACATTAATATTGGACCCCATGGTCATTATATTTTCAATGCTCCCATTCCGGAAATTCCAGCTTATTGGGTGGTTTCTGCTTTTGGTGTCAGTCCTAAGGCTGGTTTTGGTCTCGCTAGGACTCCTGCTGAGGTAAATATTTTAAAAACTTGTTAGTTTTGTCTAATATAGAATGAAATAGTTACCCTCTATAATAACTTTCACCTAATATGAGCGTGGCAATATTCACGATACTTAGATCCTCCTGTGTCGCCAGAGGCACCATGGGTATCCGCAAAGAGCCGCCATTTATCCCGCATATGCGGTTTGGCCCAAACGTTTCCTATTGGGGTTGATTTGTTGTGTGAATGTTCGAAAGGCCCTGTTGATGCGACGCAAGGTGTTATTTGCCCTACCTCTCATGAGGATCCCTTGTGGTTGCCATTTCATGTTCTATGCTGTTAGAGGCACCCAGGACATCCACAAAGAGCCGTCAGTGTGTCTCTGCCCAAACATCTTGCCATTCGTGATGGATTGTCGGTTGAATGTTTGCGGGTCCCATTCGTAAGTGTGACGCAAGGTGCTCTATAATCAACTTCTTCTGCAAATCACTTGAGGTTACCATTCCAATATATGTGCCGCCAAACATCAACGAAGAGCCACCAGTTATCCCTCTTGTGTGCCGCCGCCCAAACATATTCCCATTGGGGCTGGATCGTCGTGTGAATGTTTGATCGACCTTTCTGCGGATTCCTTGAGGTTGTCATCCCAAGATCGGACTCCGAATCCTATTATCTTTCGAACGGATCATGTGCCCAAGGTGTTCCTACCTTATCCGAGGATGACTCAAGGTCGGTACCAGATTGGGCAATCATATCATAAAAAACCAAACAAACCTTGGCTCTGTTTTAGATGTCCCAAAGGGCATGCTGATAGATTACCGCCAAACCCTCCTCCTTTATCCAGGCTTGGGACTTCATTAAAAAAAAAAAAAAAAAAAAAAAAAAAAAAAAAAAAAAAAAAAAAAAAAAAAAAAAAAAAAATGGCTTCAAGCTCAACGCGATACGATGTAAGAATAATGTCGGGGAAAAATGTTAACGTTACTGCATTATAACGTCAAAACGACGACTAAAATACTGTATAAAGGAATTACGCATTCATCTTGCAGATGAGAATTTATCCTGAAATAAGTGCCTACTGCCAATTTTTCTAGTTAGTCTAGTATAATATTTAGTTACCAAGATGTTTGAGAAAATGTTTGGAAGGATGTTACCTTCGTATTTGGGCTTTTGTCGTTTTATTTCAAATTTAGCCTTTATCGTCTTATTTGCAAGGAAGTCAGCTGAAGTTAGACCATCTTCGTAAATAGCAAGGTAATTCAACTTTCTCGCTTTTATTTGGAAGTCAGTTGACACAATTTGTTCTGGATTTGTTTGACCTACCACAGATACTATGAAACGAAATCATAAAAATGGCAGCTCTCTGAAGAAACTATAATAAAATGAAACATTTTGTTATGTATTCTTTTGGGGAAATCGTTGCTTCTTTAGACCTTCTAAAACAGGGATGGGTAAACAATGGCCTGTTTGCCCAATCTGGCCCGTAAAAGGCTTCACGACTCAAAACTTTCCTTCTAAAAAATAATAGTTAGTAGCGTCTTTTGGCTTTTTTTTGTAATTTTTATTATTGACGATGTGAATGTGTCAGAATGAATAACGTTGTATATCTTATTTTATTTTTCTTATATTTTTGTCTTTATTTTTGGTGGATATGAAATTAAGGTAACGATAGATAGCCTTCTTTTTAAACCCAGCTCCCTGTTGGCTTTATTAAACTAATTGAGTGTGTTTATTTTGTGTGAAATAAAAATCTTGAATCTATGTTATCCTTGCAATGAAAATTCCCTATCTTTATTCTAAGATCTTGTCCATTTTATTTAGAATTTCAAAGAGAATAATTTCTCGTCATTAACTAGTTGTTTTTCAATGTTGGCCTAATGAAATTAAACTTTGAATTGGTATTCACTCCCATTATTAGTTTAATTACCAGTTACTATTGCTTCAGATTGGGATGTTTCGCTTTTTATAAATACGCTTATTTTATGTGTGTTTAATTTATCTATCTTATTACTTTCTCTCTTCCTCCATAACCGACCTGGTTTTCTTTATTTATCACTTTCTATGCTAATTCTTGCCACAGTTATTTGCAATTAAGTTTGTTTTTTTTTTCCGGCGTTGTTCGTTTTTTTTCTATCTATGTCTCTGTCTGTCTTTCAATCTCGTCTCCTCTCTATAGCTCCTCTCTCTTTCTAGCTCCAACCCCTTGTCCCTCTCCCTCCTTTGTAAAATGGACAGTTTGATTTCCCTTTGTAGTATGCAGTATTTAAGCCCTTTTATGTGACTGCTGAGATGCCGTCTGCCTGTCGACAAGGCGAACAAAGTGCTCTTCATTTATCACTTGCTTCGCTGGCATTGTTCTTTTTTTTTCCTGTGTCTCTCTATCTCGCTTCCTCTCTCTTGCTTCAACTCTGTCCCTCTACCTCCCTCTGTAGAATGGACAGTATAATAATTAGGCAATCTGATTTCCCTTTGTAGCATGCAGCATTTAAGCCCTTCTATATGAATGTTGAGATGCCGTCTGCATGTCGACAAGGTGAACAAATTGGTATTAGGGTTTCATTATTCAACTACCTCATTGAGCCTTTAGAAGTCATAGTTGTGTTGATGGGTTCAAATGAACACAAGTTTATACACGTCGAAGCTTTTGGTCAGGTGAATTCGTACAACCCTCGGACCTCTTTTGGAGAACATCAGCATTTGATGTGGATTCCGGCACAGGTGATTTTTGTTAATCTTCTTCTTTACTCATTTCGACTAATTAATTTACTTGTTTAATTTATAAATTCTTTAAATATTTAACGTACTCAAACATAAGAAATTTTTGTTTTACTAATTAAATAAATCTTTTTTATTATTAGAAGCTAAAAGGAAGAAAGGGTGGAAATATCGCAAAAAATTTTAATACGCGATTCTGACTGGTTAAAAAAGTTAATAACTGATGAGAATCAGCATATAAAAAAAAGTTTGGGCACTTAATAGACTAGTCTTTTACAAATAGTGCTGGGAATTACATGGCTATTTATGGATTTGGCAGCAATAGCCAACAGAAGGAGAATCTCGAAAAATTATGTCTGGTGCCGCTTCTCCTTAAAAGAATCACTATATAAATAAATCTTGAGAACTCGATAAACTAGTATTTTATAGTAGGATCTCTCCATCTGCAAAATCAGTGTTATAATTTATACGTAGGAATATATATGAAAAACAAATTCTTTTTTTGAAAACCTTCCCCGCAGAACTTCGTAAAATATCTAGTCGGACTTATTTTTATGGACTATTGAGGCGTTTTTAGGGATTATTAATTGAAGGGTTATTAAAGACCGTTAATGGAGGCTTATTCGACGATTATTAATTGAGACATTCTGAGATTCATTAAGTACGACACTATAGATGGTCGGTAGTTGCGACGTTTTCAATATCCAAGGACCTAAGATTGCCAAAGATCGTCCTTTTCAGTCATCCGTGTAGGTCCAAACGACTGGTCGGGTAGTAGGCCAAAACGGGGACGGGTCGTCCCCGAATTGAGTTGGTTTCGGCCGAGACCTCTGCTTAAGTCCTCAGCAGAGAAATAGAAAAATAAAGATAAACATAAGAAATAGCCACCAAAACAAATAAAAAAAAAACGCAAGAGACAACCATTAAAATAAAAGAAAAAACGAGGATATTTCCAGCCAGTGAAAATGAAAATACAAAGTAAATATTTCGGCCAAAGCCTCCGCTTAACCGTCCTCAGCGGAGAAATAGAAAAATAAAAAAGATCCGTAAAAAACAACCACCAAAACAAATAAAAAAAAAACACAAGAAGCAACCATTAAAATAAAAGAAGACCCTTTCCATGCAAGGGTGAAAGGGTAAGTAAATGGAAACTCCGGTGTTGAATGACAATTTAAGATGCTAAATCTGAGTTCATTTTATTCAATGCCTTTTTAAAAGCTTACCAGGCCTGGCATCACCAGACATTTGTTATAATATCGAAATGCTATAATGTAAAAGGAAAAAAAATTGAATTAGTAAGCTCATTACCCTTGTGATGCCCTTTGTCAAAATAAAGCATTTTCAAGCCAAGTGTCAGGTTCGTGCTAATACAAAATCCTCCTGCAAATCATACCATCAGACATTTGTTATAATATCGAAATGCTATAATGTAAAAGAAAAAAAACTGAATTAGTAAGCTCTTTAGAAATGGGGCTTCTAATAAGTTTTCCCAGTTTCGCAAAAAAAATAGTGCTACAATGCTGCAATGCGTTGTTAGTAATAGTGGTGTTTATTGTGATGTTTTAAGGGCCCCAAATTGAAGCCTTTTTAGGGATATCCAAATGATATCATGAATTAGGAATTCTCCACCATTAATTGAAGGGGGGCTCCTGCATCCAGAAGCACCCAATAATGTCTTCTATATCTATCTTGTCCATGAGTTAGAGAATTATGATGAGTCCTGAGATTAAAGGAAGCTCTGCCTCCTTATACACAAATTATTGCTATAATTTTTCTACTGTAATACGTAACATTTAATATGAAGCTAATAAGAATCCGAGACTCACTTCACAATAATCAAACGAGAATTCTTTCTCTAAAAGCTTGGAATCAACTGATCTGTCAACAAATAAATTCCGTTTTGAAATTTCTCATACTTATTTGACTACGTTTTGAATAGCCTCCCGATGGTTAAAAGCTTAAGGCTTTTAACCTTCAGGGCTTTCTAATTTCAGTCAGTAGACGATTTATGAAAAACACATTAAGGGGGGTGGGAAAGGAAAACGAACTTCTCGGGTCAAGTCGGGACCTATCTATATAGTTTTTTCACACCGGATATGTTGGTATGCCAACTTTCAGATATTATCTTTGTTTCTCCAAAGAAAGCAAACCTGATCCAATGTGATGCGAGATTGAGAAATACTGATGTATTAAACAAGGCTTTCCACTGAGATTAGGCTTTTTATAGCGATACATAAACGGAACTAACTTTCTTTTTTTTTACTTTTAGGAAACATCATCTAATCAATTTTGGTTCTGTGCATGTTTTTTTATAACTCTGTTTACTGATTTAAACAATAAATTCCATTTTATACCGTTTTGTTAAAGTTTTAACCATGTATACTATTTTACACAAATTTTAAACCAATTTAAAGATAAAAACTAATTTTAAACCAAGTTTTCAAAGTTCAGGCTCAAAAATTCACAATGAAGATTTGAATTACAAAAACTAAATTGAAGTGACAATTAAATTAAATTCACTTAAATAGACAAATTTAAATAAATAATAAAATTAATTAATTAAACTAACAACTAAGAATGCAAATTAACAAAAAAAAGTAATTGTGGGTCAGGCGGGTTTCCATCAGTGGTATAACTAGGAAGCCACAAAAATGGTCTATCATCTCTCTTAAAGGCTTTATTTATGGTATTTATTTATCTTCCTTTCTTTACTGATTTTTCCAAAAATGCAAAATTGAACATTTCTTTGTTGCTACCCCCTTCCTCTACTCCGAAACTTTTGTCCAGCTTGTACAAAAGTTACAAAAATACATGTAAAGGAATTTCTCAGAGACATTAACCTTGATAATCACTTTTTTTAAACCCTCCCCCTTTGAAATGTTTGTATACCCTGTTTCCATCGTTGGTGTCCTTTGCCACTCCGCCCCTGTAATTAGTGCAACTTTTGACCTTCTGGGGGAGGGGGCGTACGTGCCCTTTAAACCAACCCAGTATTTGCCCCTTAGTTTTTTTTACCTATGTCTACTTCCTATAATAGTAGCTAATAAAATGTAGCTTTATGTCTACTATATTTTTTATATATCTATTTCCACTTTAGGGATCTGCAATGGTATATTTGCCAATTGTTCCAGCTAAACTTGGTGAAATGACTGTCACAATTGAAGCTAGAAGTATGGTTCGAAAAGATAGAGCTGTTCGGAAAGTTATGGTTGAGGTAAGTAGCTATTGTATTGCCTTTGAGTTCGATTTGCGTTGTTAAATCGAACTCATCGATTTGAGTTCGATTTGCGTTGTTAGATTTGATAGTTGTTAAGGGTTAGTAGAAGCTGTCATTTTAATGAGTCTGAAAAAAAAATCAAGAAATATTTCAATATAAGGATTCAATTTTATGTCAAGGGTTTGTTTGATTTATTGCAATGGGCACACTTACTTACTTACTTACTTAAGTCCCGTCCATCCTCGCGGGACGTTTTGGGGCCACTTCTTTTGACAGGGTGTGAACTAGGGCTCGGTACGTTGTTCTATCGTGTGCAGTTCGAGTCAACTCAACGATGCGCTTTCGGTCAAAGTTTTCAATCCACCTCTTGCTAGGTCTTCCTCGTGGTCGAGATCCGTCTATGGTTCCTTCGAGGGAGATTTTTGGTAGACGGTCGTGGTCCATTCTCTTGACATGCCCGAGCCATCGCAGTTGTTGTCGTTTGATTATATTTAGGATTGTGTCGGGGGACTTCAGCCGTCTTCGCACCTCCTCATTGGTCACATGTTCAGTGTAGGTGATTCTCGCGATGCGACGGAGACATCTCATCTCGAATGCCAGTAGGTTGCGCTCATTTTCGATCTTCAAGGTCCAGATCTCACACCCATATATAGCAATTGGCACAATCAGGCTGTTGAAAAGTTGAACTTTCAGCTGGTTCGACAGGTTTCGGCATTTCCAGATATTTGTGACCCTTTTAAAACTGGAGCTAGCAAGAGCTAGGCGGCGTTTGATGTCGGAGGTGTGACAATTGTCCGCTGTGAGGAGACTGCCCAGGTAGACGAATTGGTCGACCGTTTCAACTGGCTGGCCGTCAATCATTATGGAAGGAGTAGCTGCTTGTTTTTGGCGTGACGTGACCATAACTTTCGTGTTTTTGGCGTTAATTTGCATCCCAAAAGGTTTTGTGGCTTCGTTGAGATAGTGTGCTTGTCTTTGGAGATCAGCGGCCGTTGTAGAGAGCTGGTCGATGTCGTCAGCATAGGCGAGCTTGTTTACTAGGACTCCACCTATTTTGGCTCCATGTTCGTCTGGTATCAGTGACAGTATGGCATGAAGAAACAGGTTGAACAGGTGGGGCGACAGAATACATCCTTGCAAAACTCCCGAGGATGTTGAGAATTCATCAGAGAGTCCACCAGTGGTGAGTATCCGGCTTCTGGATTGGCTGTATATATTCTCAATAATCGTGACGATTTGGTCGGGGATACCGTAATGTCTTAGGATGTGCCACAGACCTTTTCTCTAGATTAAATCGAAGGCTTGCTGAAAGTCAATAAAGAGATGATATAGGTCTCTGTTGAACTCGACAAAGCGTTCCATGAGCTGGCGAACGGTGAAGATTTGGTCAATGGTCGATCGTCCAGGTCGGAAGCCAGCTTGGTATTCACCCAGAACGGAGGCTGTAATTGCTTGGATTCTACGTAGGAGAGTTTTGGTCAGTATTCTAGCTAGATGACTGGTCAAGCTGATCGGGCGGTAGTTCTCACACTCTCTTCTTGAGCCTTTTTTGTGGATTGGGACCACTGCTGCCTTACACCATAGCTGTGGGACGTGGCCCGTTGACCATGCGGCTGACACAACTTTGTGGTACAATTCGACGACGTCCTCTGAGTCAATGTTAATTAGTTCAGCAGTGATACCGTCCGGTCCTGGGGCCTTCCCTCGTTTCAGGGATCTTATCGCTGCCTCAGTTTCTGATTTTAAGAGTGGTGGTGGAGGTTCTCGATCATTAATGGGGAAGGACTTTAGGATGCTGGGATCGGCAATGATCTGCGGATTTAATTTATCTTCAAAATATTCCTTCCATCGTTCGAGCTTCATTTTTGCGTCGTTGATGGGATTTTTTTGTTTGTCTAGGATTGCTGTGGAGGTGGGATCTTTCCTGCTAGACAGTTCACGAACTGTTTTGAAGAGTTTTTGACTGTTTCCGTTCCTAAACTGGGTTTCGCATTCCTTGCATTTCTCGGTAACATGGTTACGCAAGGCCTTTCGGACTTCCCGTTCGATTCTCCTTTTGAGATATTTATAGGTGTCTCGGCTGCATGGGTCAGCTTTGTTGTTGCAGAGACGCTTTTGGTTACATGGTTGGATTATTTCTTCAGTAATCCATGGCTTTTCGTCTTTCGTTTTCCTCCCGAGGACATCATTTGCTGTGCTCTGCATGCTCAGCCAGTTGATCAATCTCTTCGACGGTAGTGAGGGAAGTGAAGTTCTCTAGGATAGCTCGGAATTTTAACGATAGGCTGGTGGTATAGGCGCCTTTTTTTATGGGGTCGCGAAGCAGCTCTGTCCGGAATCTAGGGATTCTTGTCGTCTTAGGGAGTCGTTTCAGTCTTAGCTTGAGTTTGGACATCAGGAGGGAGTGATCTGAATCAAAGTCCGCACCAGGAAGGGATACCGTATCCATTATTGAGGACTTCCAGCGTTTAGATATCAGCACATAGTCTATCATGTTTTCAGTTACTCCGTCGGGGGATCTCCAGGTGACCTTACGGCGGTGTCTGTGTTTAAAGGCGGTGTTAGTTATATACAGGTCGTTTTCTCTACAGAAACTAATTAGCCTTTCACCTCTTCCGTTCAGTCGGCCGTGGCCATGCGGTCCCATTACATCTCTCCGATCAGTCTGATCGTTGTCCGTGATATCGTTGAAGCCGCCCATGACGATGAGCATATCTTTCTTTGGTGTTTGGTCGGCGACACTTTGAAGTTGAAAGTAGAACTGTTCGCATTCTTCATCGCTTCGGGCAGAGTCAGGAGCATATACCTGGATGATGGTAAGGTTTGACACGGATCCCTTTAGTCTAATGGTTGCTATCCTTTCTGATACGGGCGTGAAGGAGATAAGCGCGTTTTTTGTAGTTGGTGAGAGGATGAATCCAACACCCTGTCTGTGAGTGCCATCGGTGCGTCCCGAGAGTAGGAGGGAGGTTCCAGAGATAGTTTCTTCACCGGTTCGGGGGAGGTGTGTCTCAGATAGCCCGACTAAGTCCCACTTGTATCGGTTTAGTTCTCTCTGTAGGAGATCCATTTTTCCTGGTTTGGCTAGAGTCCGGGTGTTGAGTGTTCCTATGTTTAGTACAGTTTTAGTGGAGATGAGTCGTAGGGTATCCTCATCCCGTCCGGGGGAGGTCATAGGCCTATTATGATCGTCGGTTTCCCCGTACGCGGTAGCATGTTCGTCGGTTTTCCCGTACGCGGTAGCATGTTCGTCGGCTTCCCCGTACGCGGTAGTATGTTCAATATTACTTCCATTCGCCATCATCATCATCATCATCAAATTGCTAGGTTCGTCGGTTTCCCCGGACGCGGTAGTAATTCTGCTTTGATTTATAGAGCCCATAATTCATTTGTTAAAAGGAGAGGTTTCAAGGCTGGTTAGGAGACGGCGGTAAGCCACTCCTCTCCGTCAACTTGCAGAGGCCGTTGTTCGTCGCTGAATCATCCGCCCTTTCGCAGTTGTCCTCCTGAAGAGGATCCTCCCACGATGATAATCTGCCATACCATACGATTTTACCCATTGTTGGCAGAAGGTTTGAAGCTGACGGGACATGTCCACACGCCGGTGGGCCCAGCTCAGTCTACATAAGAGGGGCCTTCTTCCTCTTCCGCCTGAATTTATGTCCCCCAGGCGAGGGTATCCCAGTTATGTTTTAGGACCCCCAGGGGCTGGGTCCCCCCTTGGTCCGCGCCTCCATCAACCGGAGGTACCCTGCATATCTGCAAGGCTTTCCCCTATCCGCCACCTGGGGACGCGCTGAGTGGCCTGGGGTGGGCCCCTACTGAGAAGGTGACTCAGAATACGTTTTCCCTTGCCCGGTATAGGATTTGAACCTGCATTCCCCCAATTGGTTGGCACAGCTTCTTCCACTATACCGGCACAAGGGTGAAGGAAAAAAAAGTCGAAGTATGTTTTTTGTGTTTAGCCATATGTTTGAACATGGAACATATTTTGAGTTACGCATGGGCTAGATCAAATCTAATTCTAAAAAAAGTAAAATAATTTAAGGTGCTTCGATGACAAAAACTTCTGTCTTTTTTTTGCATTACTGCAATCACTACTTAAAATAAACTTTTTAAATATAAAATTAAAAGTCGATCAAGCGTTTCTGCTAGTAATAACCGTTATTGAATTAAAGTAAATAATTTTTCTTGTGTCTCGTTTTATTTTATCTAAATTCTTGACTTTACCTTGTCTTTATCTTTTAAGCCCCCAAGTTTCACTGTGAGCGTTATTACAAAAGTAAAGAAATAAGTCTTTTATTCTCCATATTAGCAAAACAGCAGATAAGTGCCAAATTGTCAATTATGTTTGCAAATTATAGGCGTCAAGTATTTTAATATTTACTATTTTATATTAGTATTGAATAACTTTCATATTTAATGTAAAGTATTAAATTATTATTAAAAGCTTTAGCTCTTAAACCTCCAAGTTTCACTCTGAGTGTTATTAAATAACTAAATAATTAAATACTTTATTTTTCATATTGGCATAACAACGTGTTAGTGCCAGATTGCCAATTATATTTGCAAATTACAGCTGTCAAGTATTTTAATATTTAATGTAAACTAGTAAATTATTATTAAAAGCTTTAGCTCTTAAACCCCCAAGTTTCACTCTGAGTGTTATTACATAACTAAATAATTTTATCCTTTATTGTTCATATTGGCATAACAACGTGTTAGTGCCAGATTGCCAATTATGTTTGCAAATTACAGCTGTCAAGTATTTTAATATTTACTATTTTATATTAGTATTGAATAACTTTCATATTTAATAAACTATTAAATTATTATTAAAAGCCTTAGCTCTTAAACCCCAAGTTTCACTCTGAGTGTTATTGCTTAACTAAATAATTAAATCCTTTATTGTTCATATTGGCATAACAACGTGTTAGTGCCAGATTGCCAATTATGTTTGTAAATTACAGCTGTCAAGTATTTTAATATTTACTATTTTATATTAGTATTGAATAACTTTCATATTTAATGTAAACTATTAAATTATTATTAAAAGCTTTAGCTCTTAAACCCCCAATTTTCACTCTGAGTGTTATTACATAACTAAATAATTTTATCCTTTATTGTTCATATTGGCATAACAACGTGTTAGTGCCAGATTGCCAATTATGTTTGCAAATTACAGCTGTCAAGTATTTTAATATTTACTATTTTATATTAATATTGAATAACTTTAATATTTAATGTAAACTATTAAATTATTATTAAAAGCATTAGCTCTTAAACCCCCAAGTTTCACTGTGAGTGTTATTGCATAACTAAAGAAATAAATCCTTATTGTTCATATTAGCATAACAACACGTTAGTGGCAGATTGCCAATTATATGTTTGCCAATTACAGCTATCAAGTATTTTAATATTTACTATTTTATATTAATATTGAATAACTTTAGTATTTAATTTAAACTTTAAATTATCACTAAAAGCTTAACTTAGATTGATTTAAAATTAAAGTGAAAATTTTACTTATTAAACAGTACATGTTAACGAACTGTAGTAAGGAGCGACCCGGCTCAATAGTAACCTAAACTCTAAAAAACAGAATTTTGATATCAATATTTACATCAAGAGAATTGCATTTTAATGCTGATTTCAGATATATAAGTTTCATCAAGTTTAGTCTTGCTCATCAAAAGTTACGAGTCTGAGAAAATTTGCCTTATTTTAGAAAATGGGGGGAAACACCCCTAAAACTGATACAATCCTAACGAAAATCACACCATCACATTCAGCGTATCAGAGAACCCTATTGTAGAAGGCTCCTATCTACAAAAATGTGGAATTTCGCTTTTTTTTTTTTACCAGAAGACAGATCACGGATGCGTGTTTATTTGTTTTTTTCCCAGGGGTGATCGTATCGACTCAGTGGTCCTAGAATGTTGCGAGAGGGCTCATTCTAGCGGAAATTAAAAGTTCTAGTGCCCTTTTTAAGTGACCAAAAAAATTAGAAGGTACCTAGACCCCCTTCCACGCTCATTTTTCCCAAAGTCACCGGATTGAAATTCTGAGATAGCCATTTTGTTCACCATAGTCAAAAAACCTAATAACTATGTCTTTGGGGACGACTTACTCCCCCACAGTCCCCGTGGGAGGTGCTGAAAGTTACAAACTATGATTGTTGATTACATATACTAATGGCTATTAGGAGGTGTCCAGACGTTTTCTGGGGGATTTTTTTTTTTTTTTTGGTTTGGAGAGGGGAGGGTTACGTGGGTGGATCTTTCCATGGAGGAATTTGTCATGGGGGAAGAGGGATTTTTTTCAATGGAGGGGGCGCAGGACTTTCTAGCATTGTTCAGAAAAACAATGAAAAAATAAATATGAAAAGTTTTTCAAATGAAAGTAAGGAGCAGCATTAAAATTTAAAACGAAAAAAAAATTGTTACGCATATGAGAGGTTCACCTTTTCTTAATACTTCGCTCTTCACGCTAAAGTATATTTAGTAATTTCAACTATTTATTCTACGGTCTTTGTGATTCAGGGTTGATTCTTGAGGTATTGGAACAAAATTCAGGTTTTAGTGAAAAGAGCGAGGTATTGACCAGGGGGTGAACCCCCTCATATACGTAATAAAAACATACGATAACAAAAGTTCGTTACGTAAGTTAATTCGTAAATTACGCATATTTTTTTACTAATGTAAACGTTCGTAAAAAATTAAAACTTCTAGTTGCCTTTTTAAGTAATCAAAAATTGGAGGGCAACTAGGCCTCCTCCGCCGCTCCTTTTTTCTCAAAATCTTCCAATTAAAACTATGAGAAAGTCATTTAGCAAAAAAAATTATTTTGCAAATTTCATTTTCATTATTTGTGCGCGGAGAGCCAAAATTAAAACTCGCATTAATTCAAAAACGTTCAGAAATTAAATAAAAAAACAAGTTTTTTTTTAAACTGAAAGTAAGGAGCATCTTCAAAGCTTAAAACGAATAGAAATTACTCTGTATATGAAAGAGGCTTTTCCTCCTTAACCCCCCGCTTTTTACACTAAAGTTTTTTACTTATTTGAAAAGTAGAGTTAAGAGAAAGAGTCAAACTTTAGCGTAAAGAGCGGGGCGTCAAGGAGGAAAAGCCCCTTTCATATACGGAGTAATTTCTGTTCGTTTTAAGTTTTAATGTCGCTCCTTACTTTCAGTTAGAAAAAACTTTTTTTATTTAATAATAGATATAACTTAATTTCATAATCTATGTTTAATATAAGAAATAACTTTGATATTTTAATACTTGTATCCTTAGTGTTTTATTCCTTAAATTCAGCAAAAAAGCTAGCTTTTTATTGTTAAAAAGTCGTTAGATTATCAATATTGCTGGGTTTTTTTTTTCAGCGTCATAGGTTTCTTTCCAAGTTTTTTTTTCAAGGCTTATTTCTCATTTCACTGTGTTGGCAGGGGCAGTGGATTTGGAAAAAAAAGCATAATTTCTGTCAAAAAACTCCTTTCTGAATCATTGGGCAGGAGGCATTCTCGGGTTGTATATAATGTATTTTGTATTTATGTATAATGTATAAATATATATAATGTATTAATGCATAATGTATTTGCAAATATCCTTTATGTTCGAAAAAAAAAACATATAGATTTTGGTATGTATAATAAATAAGATATGGTATAAATTCACATAAAACATACAAATATTATTTAAATATATAAAATATATAATATAAGATAAAAGCAATGTAAAAACATATTCACCTTTCATCTATCTGTCGTTACTTCCATTATTATTTCTTTTTAGTCCGATGGCCTTCCGCAACACAGACATACTTTTGGAGTTCTGTTTGAGTAACCGTGTCTGGTTTTTCCAATACGTTTACGTTAATGTGACAGAGTCCCCCCCCCCCCCTAACGTTCCAAGATATTTGCTACTGTTGAAGTCAAGGCTGTATCCATGGTTTTTATTGGGTGAGGGCTTAAAAAAAAAAAAACTTTACAAAACGCATTAACAATATCTTTATGTGTATTTTTGTAACTTTTTACGAGTTGAACAAAAATTTCAATGGGGAGGGGTTAAACCTGGGGCTTCCTCCCTGGCTATGTATTGAAGAACGTATAGAAACGCTATCCTTTCTTCTATTAGTCATTATTACCTTCTTTGTTTCACTAATTCTTTATTTTTCTAATTTTTTTTTTAAGTCTTTATCATTTCTTTTTAGGCTGATGGTCTTCCACAATACAGGCATACTTCAGTCGTGTTGGATTTGAGCAACCGTGCCTGGTTTTTTCAATATGTTTATGTAAACGTGACAGAATCGCCACTTATTCCGTACAGCAAGGAGCGTTACTATGTATTCGGGTCTAATCGTGCTACGGTTACTGTAGTAGGGGATGTTGTGGGGCCAGCATTTGCCACTATGCCAATGAATGCCACTTCTCTTCTTCGTAAACCAATGGTAAGCTATGCTTTTTTCCATAAATACGTAGTGAGACCACACTGGCTATTATGTTGTACCTTTTCTTAAAGCAACTAAGGGAAAGTCCTTCTGGGATGGGATAACCTCCACTGGGAGTTTACTCCACATGCCTACAGGATGTTGAACTATAGTCCTAGTCCTGCCTAGTTCTGAATAGATAGTCCTAGTTTTGGTAGTTCTGACTAGATAGTCTTAGTTGTGGCAGTCCCGATTAGTCATAGTCTGAATAGTCATGACTAGCAGCACTATGTCGAGTGTATCTTAGCGGCTAAATTCTGCTGTGTGTAGCTCCTCTGAGTTGCACATTGGCCAGCCAGCTGCCAGGTATAGAT
Source organism: Artemia franciscana (assembly GCF_032884065.1). Lineage (NCBI taxonomy): Eukaryota > Metazoa > Arthropoda > Branchiopoda > Anostraca > Artemiidae > Artemia > Artemia franciscana. The sequence goes on along the minus strand of NC_088874.1, from coordinate 8,657,440 downwards.
GTCAGCTCCTCTGATAAGGGCTAGTTAATATATTTGTCTATCAGTTGTCAAAAACGAAACAAGTGCGTTTAATAATAAGGTAGCTGCAATGTTAAAAAATGTTTGTGAGCTGCTACGTCATGGCACTTCCGCAGTGGCTGAGCTAGATTGGGAACATATCTTATTACCTCTATAATGAGAGAGGAAAGTATCTTATGAATTGGGAAATTTATGCAGTTGAGGAATGAGAAAACTGCATACTAAAGTTGAGTAAGTATCTTTGGTGTGAGTATTGTAAGTACAGTGAGCTATAGATGGTTATTTTTTACGTTTTTTTTTTTTATATAAAAAAAAATGTTCTAAACATGTCTTGAATTAACTAAAAGAATTAATTAAAATAAAAGATCAAATAGCCAATCACGAATATGTTCATTCAACAATTCAAACTTTAAAAAAAAATCTAAACAATAAAAATTAGAATAAAAAATGTAGCCAAACTTAAGACGGAGAGAAATTACAATAACTGAGAGCAGTGCTGATTGGCTTCTAGATTTTTCCTGTCCGAAGTGTATAGAATTATACCGAGTGCTACTATGTTTGGGCTATGAATACGTTCGAATATCACACTGGATATACATGTCATTTGACAAAAAATTTAATTTAAGGAGGCAACGGATAAGTTTCATTGAAGGAGGCTGAAAGAATGAATTTGACTAAGCGTAAATTGAAATTTTCCATTTTATATTTCCCGTGTTAGATTAGAACAGACCGAAATTGACCGAGAGAATTTTTTTGCAGAATGGTACACTGAAATCAAACCATCAATGTGTCTTGCTTTTTAATTCTGTTTCGTTGTTTGTTTTGTCATTTTATTTTTTTTTTTATTTGGCATCAGAGCGACTCGTATTAGTTTTTTTGTTTGCCTGAAATCATGTACATTTTTATCATAGCTTGAATTGGTCAATTTTTTTTTATTCCCCACACCCCCCCCCTCCTTCCGTGACAGAGATCAGATTAATTCCAAAACCTCCCAGAAATGTTAAATCCACACGAAACGCTCTTATAAGCCTATTATATTTTTCTCTTCTTCTTTTCTTGTGCTCTTAATTGCCCTTCTCATGCTTTTTATTTATTTCTCTTGTAATTTCTTATTAATTTTTAAGGATTCGTAATTTTTGTGTGTTTTTTTTTAATGATCAATTTCAGAATGATATATAACTATCAATTTAAAAAATTATTTTTTTAGGACTGTGGTGAGCAGAATATGTTCAGCTTTGGTGTCAATTTGTACACGATAAAATATTTGCGTCTTGTTCGTGACGATAGAAAAAAAGAGATTTACCGGGACTATCGTGACGCTTTTACCAGTATGAATATACTTTATCAGAAGCAACTCTCCTATCAAAACTTCGATGGCTCTTTTAGCTATTTCAGAAGCGACTGGTAAGTCTCTATTTTATGAATGGTAAATTTCAATAGTGTATGGTGCAATTACCAATGGTAATGGTACTTACGGAAGCTTTTTGTTATGTTTCGGATGAAATTGTTATATGTGATTGCAAGCTATTCTATTCTCTACTATGTTAGTTAAATTAAATAAATAATTTGATTTAAAACGTTCATTTGTATAACCGCTTATACTCTTCATGTCTATTCGATCCACGAGTGAGGCATTTGAAATCCACTCGTAGTTCAACTCTGAATTGGATGTTGTCAACCTCTTTTATTTTGCTTAAGGCATTTGCTAGAAGCAACTGTCCAATAAAAACAGCCTCATACCTCTTTTCCTAATTTCTGAAGTGGCTGGAAGTTGTTTTCATGATTAACAAGTAGGTGCTATCACACGAAACGCATTTATTTTTTGGATTGTGTAGCAGAAGACCTGTTTGCTCTGTCAATATTTGTAATAACAGTGTAGTTTCTACTCGGCATCTAGGACCCCATGCGTGGAATTGTTTACCTACGAATTTGAGAAATATGGATAATTTCCGTGAATTTCGGCGGGATTTAAAGCTATTTTGCCTTAATATTTATGGTTTTGATAGTCGAGTGGACCTCAAGTAAAGCCAAGATGTTGGTTTTGTTTTTGTCGATACTGGTCAAGTGGTTTTAGTTTCTTTTTGTTTTGTCTTTGTTGAAGTGTAATCCCGTATCAATTGAAATGCTGGGTAATTGAATTTTTTTTTTTCTTCTTCTTTTCTTTTCTTTTTTCTTTTCCTTTTCTTTTCTTTTTTATTTTCTTCTCCTTTTCGTATTGTTTTTATTTGTATTGCTTTATTTTATTTGTATTTATGCGTATTTTATATGTATTGGGGTTGTAAGCCCAAACAAGCTTTGCTTCCGGTCATTTGCTTGTTTTGTTTTGTTATTTATATTAATAAACCCATCTTTCTCTCTAAAAAAAAAAAATTGTTTGTAGCATACACTGTGGCTGCACAGTAGATTGATGGTCTGATTGGTAATATGGGAACCGAGAATTGATTCCATTTGCCGTAAAGTCGGGTGACATGCTTACTATATGTCTGTAAAAAAGACCCGGCAACTAAGTCTCTCAGCTTTATCTTTATCAATTTTAGTACTTGTGTTCCTTGTCGTACACTATTGTATGTGAGCAGGTTGAGATTGCGTTTGATGCTCAGAAATTCATCTTGGCACAAAGACCAGGGCTCCATTGAAGAGCGCCAATGCATTTCAAGGCAGCTGCCGAAGACTTGATCAAGAAGTGCCCCATCTCTTCTAAGAGCCTTCTCGAAGCGCTTTGGTGCCTGGATTTCATGAAAAGGAAGAGTTAGAAGTCTATTAGATATAGCTCTGCTTGCTCGAGAAGTCCCTGTAAGAGTAAGTGTTTACGATATTAGGAGTGAGTAGATATTGCTACAACCCGAGAACTTGGTAGAATCAACACCCTCACACATCGACCTTTGCTGGCATCAATTCTTCACGATGATGGATGTTTTGGTGGGCAAAAGCGTATGCTTTTGTCGAAGCTAGTAAAAAATGTGGACAATATTGCACGGCAGTACTAATGTAGAGAGAGGCTGTTCGCTCTCAGGAAGACTTCTTCCATTGGACAGAGCCTCCATGTCAGAAAGAGTCCTGATTGCGAAGCTGTGTGCGATTGACGAATTGAGCAAACCTGAATAGTGAATTCCTATTCCCAAAGAATTATTGACTTTGGCTAGGTAGGCGTGGTAAAAATATCAAGGCTGTGTGGATAGCAAGGCAAAAGAACAAACTGCTGAACGAAGTATTCAAGACCAAAAGAAATTAAGGGAGCCGAACCTAGTTGAAATCTCTAACAAATAAAAGAGCTAGTGGACTTCTTCCATTGGAGAGAGCCTCCAGGTCAGAAAGAGTCCTGAATGTGAAGCTGTGTGCAATTGACGAATTGAGTATATATGGAGGCAAACCTGAATAGTTTCCTATTCCCAAAGAATTGTTGACTTTGGTTATCAACTGGTTATCAGTTTCCTTTAGAGTTAGAATCATCCGATAGATTCCTCAATTGTGAGGAATCATTGCAAGAAAAGCGGGCCTATGAAAAACAAACACGAGCAATTGTTCATGCCCTCTTGAAAGAGGCCGCCGATCGCTTACAAAGAGTGGTGACGTTGAATGATTCCGTGGATATCGCCTTGGTCAATTCCCAATCGGAGAGCGCCATGAAAACGTGAGAAGACAAAAAAAGAAGTATGTAAAAAAGAGCGGATAGAGAAGGGCATAAAAAAGTGGAGGTTGGACTTTATAAGCAAGTTCACTAATCTCTAAAAGAAGTCGAAGAAGTGAAAGGGTTGGCTTGCAAGCTAAAGTCTTATGGATTATTTTCACTTGTTACTAGTCTTGAAGTTGCTTTTCTATTTTAGTTTTAAATAAACATAACTGAAAGTTTGAACATAAAGAAAATGGAAAAACAGTAACAACTGCCCATTTCCAGGGAAAATGAGTTCCTTCCAAGATTCATCATTATGATGACTCTTAGGGTGACTTTGCAACCGTTTCTGACTTTGCAACCGATTCATGAGCAAAGGAATGTTTTGACCATTAATGGCAATCAAAATCCCTTTCCACTTTGAGTCCTGTTTTCACCCCTAAAAGCCTCTTGACAGGTTGTCAAGTCCCTTTCCTAATGAGCAGAAATCGTCTCGAGTCATATGCTAAGTATAAGTCCTTGTCTTACATTTTTGATGGAAAATTTTACAGGAAGGGGGAGAGGCTGATTTCTTGACATAATATGAAACACGGCCAGAAATTCAAATTTAAGTTTTAAGTTTTTTACATATAGGGAATATAAGTATCTTCATATTCCAAATTTTTTCCAGGAATTCTTGTTACTAAAGCTCCTAGAATACTTCACTCATTACTACTTCTTCTACTACTACCACTAACAACAACTGACTGTAGCATCAGGCCACCTGTGGCCAATACAGCTCCGCACGCTCCTATTTTACCCTTATCAATTAAAAATTTCACTCTTCTCCCAAGAAGTTCAAGTTTCCTTTGAATCCTCCCTTACCACCTTGTCCTAACTAACTTGGGGACAACCTTCTTTTCGCTTGGCCCTAAATAGATGACTGGAAAGAACCATCTTCGTTTGTAAAAAATAATAAGAAATTTTTCATCTAACAGCAAAACAACATTTTTCTTTGGATTTGGACAGGAATCTTTATCCATGGTTATTTGTTTCTAATTTCTAGCATAAAAATAATCAAAACGGGATAAGCGTGTACCCGGTGACAATAAGCTATAACGAGAATTAGATAGAGAGGCAAGTAGACAACGGGCCAACAGAGACAGACGGACATAAAGTAGTAAACGGAAATTCAGAGACGGAAGAAAAGAAGGCGATTTAATAATAGAAAACTCTGTCGACTCCCTCTATATCAGACCATACTTACTCAACCTCGAAGACCACCTTTTCAAGCATTTTCTAGGAGGACATAAATCTTACCCCCTCTCCCCAGCAATCCTTCAAAAGTATATTAATACGGTAAATTTTTCAGAACCAGACTTAACACAGGATTTAAATCTCTATTGCAAATGAGTTTTCTCATATTCCCTTTCTGTAAATATACATTTTATACCTTCTGAAACAAGGATTCTGGGTATTAAAAATACCTGGCCCGTGAGTGGTTTCATCTTTGGCTTAATGTAAAGTGAAAAATAAAATAAACTTAAAAATTAATTTCAACTAGTATTTCAATTAGGATTTAACAACAAAAATTTTGATTTGACTATGGGATGCTAAATGGCATTGACTATTTTTGTTATTCCTATTTTTTTTCAAACAGTTCGTGGTAACGAACTGTAGTAAGGAGCGATCCGGCTCAATAGTAACCAAAGCTCTAAAAAATTGAATTTTGATATCAATAGCTACATCAAAAGAATTGCATTTTAATGCTGATTATAAATATATAAGTTTCATCAAGTTTAGTCTTAGCCATCAAAAGTTACGAGCCTGAGAAAATTTGCCTTATTTAGGAAAATAGGGGGAAACACCCCCTAAAAGTCGTAGGATCTTGACGAAAATGAAACCATCAGATTCAGCGTATCAGAGAACCCTACTATAGAAGTTTCAAGCTCCTATCTATAAAAATGTGGAATTTTGCATTTTTTGCCCGAAGACAAATCACGGGTGCGTGTTTATTTGTTTGTTTTTTTTTTTTGTTTTTTTTTTTTTTTTCCAGGGGTCATCGTATCGACCAAGTGGTCCTAGAATGTCGCAAGAGGGCTCATTCTAACGGAAATGAAAAGTTCTAGTGCCCTTTTTAAGTGACCAAAAAAATTGGAGGGCATCTAGGCCCCCTCCCACGCTCATTTTTTTCCCAAAGTCAACAGATCAAAATTTTGAGCTGGCCATTTTGTTTAGCATAGTCGAAAATCATAATAACTATGTTTTTGGGGACGACTTACTCCCCCACAGTCCTTGGGGGAGGGGTTGCAAGTTACAAACTTCAACCAGTCTTTACATATAATAATGGTTATTGGAAAGTGTACAGACGTTTTCAGGGGGATTTTTTTGGTTTTGGGGGTAGGGTTGAGGGAGGGGGCTATGTGGAAGGATCTTTCCTTGGAGAAATATGCCATGGGGGAAAAAAATTCAATGAAAAGGGCGCAGGACGAATCTGGTCACGTTAGAAAAAAACGTCAAATTAAGAGCTTAATATACAATGCTGGGTGTTCGGAGCCTCTCTATTATGGAGTATAACTTGAAAATAACACAGCTATACGAGCGATAAAACATATACCACAACCATAACTACTGCTAAGAGATAACACAACTATAAAGCGAAAACAGGTGAAAACTAACGGGAAAATAAACGAACTAAGGGGTGGAAGGGGCCCAGAGAAAAACTATAATCCTTTTTCAATTTTGAGCCTAACTTCCGCAAAGGAGTAATAATGTCAGAAGCCCCGAAATACCGAATTATTTTCTTTTCAAACAGTTCGTGGTAAGGAACTGTAGTAAGGGGCGACCCGGCTCAATAGTAAACGAAACTCTAAAAAACGGAATTTTGATGCTAAAAGATACATCAAAAGATTCGAATTTTTACGCTGATTCTAAATATTAAGTTTTAATTAATTTAGTCTTTGTCATCAAAAGTTACGAGCCTGAGAAAATTTGCCCTATTTGGGAAAAAAGGGGGAAACATCCATTAAAAGTTATAGAATCTTAACGAAAATCACACTATCGCATTCGGTATATCAGAGAACTCTATAGCAAAAATTTCAAGCTCCTAACTAAAAAATGTGGAATTTTGTATTTTTTGCCAGAAGACAAATCACGGGTGCGTGTTTATTTATTTGTTTGTTTTTTTTTTTTGTTTTTTTTTCCCAGGGGTCATCTTATCGACCAAGTGGTCCTAGGATGTCGCGAGAGGGCTCATTCTAACGGAAATGAAAAGTTCTAGTGCCCTTTTTAAGTGACCAAAAAATTGGAGGGCAAATAGGCCCCCTCCCATGCTGATTTTTTTCCAAAAGTCAACAGATTAAAATTTTAAGATGGCCATTTTGTTCAGCATAGTCGAAAACCATAATAACTATGTCTTTGCGAATGACTTACTCCCCCACAATCCCTGAGGGAGGGGCTGCAAGTTACAAACTTTGACCAGTGTTTACATATAGTAATGGTTATTGGGAAGTGTACAGACGTTTTCATGGGGATTTTTTGGTTTGGGGGGTGGGGTTGATGGGAGAGGGCTTTGTGGGAGGATCTTTCCTTTGAGGAATATGTCACGGGGGAAGAAAAATTCAATGAAAAGGGCGCAGGATTTTCTAGCATTACTATAAAAAAAACAATGAAAAAATAAACATGAAAACGTTTTTTCAAATGAAAGTAAGGAATAGCATTGAAATTTAAAACGAACAGAGATTATTACGCATATGAGGGGTTCTAAACATACTTTAGCATAAAGAGCGAGGTATTTAGGAGGAGATAGATACCTCGCTCTTGATGCTAAAATATTTTTAGTGATTTCAACTATTTATTCTACGGCCTTTTTGATTCAGGGGTCATTCTTAAAGAATTGGGACAAAACTTACGATTTAGTGTAAAGAGCGAGGTATTAACGAGGGTACAAACCCCCTCGTACACATAATAAAAATATAAGAATATAAAAGTTTGTTACGTAAGTTAATTCTTAAGTTACGTATATTTTTTACTAATAAAAACGTTCGTTGAATATTAAAAGTTCTAGTAGCCTTTTTAAGTAACCGAAAAATTGGAGGGCAGGAAGGCCTCCTTCCCCACCCCTTATTTCTCAAAATCGTCTGATCAAAACTAAGAGAAAGCCATTTAGCCAAAAAAAAATTAATATACTAATTTCATTTCAATAATTTATGTGCGGAGAGCCAAAATCAAACATGCATTAATTCAAAAACGTTCAGAAATTAAATAAAAAAAACTAGTTTTTTTAACTGAAAGTAAGGAGCGACATTAAAACTTAAAACGAACAGAAATTACTCCGTATATGAAATGGGTTGTCCCCTCCGCAGTCCCACGCTCTTTACGCTAAAGTTTTTCATTGTTTTAAAAAGTAGAATTGTGGCAAAGAGTCAAACTTTAGCGTAAAGAGCGAGGGACTGCGGAGGGGACAACCCATTTCATATACGGAGTAATTTCTGTTCGTTTTAAGTTTTAATGTCGCTCCTTACTTTCAGTTAAAAAAACTAGTTTTTTTTATTTAATTTCTTCAAGACGTGCAAGAGGACTCTTATTTTTATCATTTTACAAAGTTTAATTCTGACTGAAAATGAAGGGTGTGTCCCAGACGCCAGATATCATTAGCTACGATTAATTACGAAGACCACTCCTCGGCTACTATTTTCAAGTAAATTAAAGTGTAGGTGGCATTTATTTTTTTTGTAAATGCTTGGACAGTTTTTTTTTAATTACTGGTGCCACTGAAAGAAGAGGAGGTGGGATTTTAAAAAGCATTTGATTAATCATTTCCATTAACTACGGTCAGATATCATTAACTATGATTAATTACGAAGACTGCGAAGACTTCGGCTGTTATTTCCAAGTAAATTCAAGTGTACGTGACATCAAATAGTTTTTTGTTTGAATTATTGGTGCCACTGAGAGGAGAGGTGGGATTTAACAAAAAAAAAAAATGCGAATAATCATTAATTAATTCGTACTTATAATTAATTATTCGTGTTACCTTCATGATAAATTGACTGACAACTAAAATTCAATCACTTATATGTTTCATGCTCTTATTTATGGTCTGTAATAGTAGAACCTGAGCAATCAAATAAAGAAGGCCATAACAAGATTTAAGCCCTCCCCCCGGAGGGCTTAATTTAAGGCCACAGGTGACCTGGTGCTACAGTCAGTTGTTGTTAGTGGTAGTAGTAGAAGAAGTAGTAATGAGTGAAGTATTCTAGGAGCTTTAGTAACAAGAATTCCTGGAAAAAATTTGGAATATGAAGATGCTTATATTCCCTATATGCAAAAAACTTAAATTTGAATTTCTGGCCGTGTTTCATATTATGTCAAAAAATCAGCCTCTCCCCCTTCCTGTAAAATTTTCCATCAAAAATGTTTCCCGTCGAAAACCCCCTTGAACCAGAAGTGACTTTGTGAATGGGTTTTCCAGAAGGTCGTTAAGTGAAATAATTCACCACCCACCCTACTTCTTCGTGCAAGTATGATATTGATCATAATAATTTTTGCAGGGGAACCTCCGCACCAAGTGTATGGCTCACCTCCTTCTGTGCTAAAGTTCTCACTGATGCTAACTTCAACGAATGGGAAAACTACCTTTTCATTGACCCAGATATTATGGTAAAAGCTGTATCATATCTTGTTAAGCACCAAACACCGGATGGTGCATTCTATGAGCCATGGCTGGTAGCTGACAGGAAATCGACTATATCCAGTAATTGGAGAGATGATAGTGTTAGATTTAGAAACGTTTCATTAACTGCTCACGTATTAATTTCCTTGGTAACCGTGAAAGATTTGCCTGGAGTAAGTATTTTTAGAGCTTCATTTATTTCTAGTAACTATGAAGATGAGGAAGTTTTGGACACTTAACCCCAAATCCAATATTCTTTGAATGTACTAATTAAATGTCAAAATTGTATTAACTTCTGGAATATTAATAATAATTTGGAATGTCAACGTTCTACGGCGTAATTAGTATACGGATAAATCAGTTTTTTTTTCCAATATTACTAAAAGCATTTGACCTGCTCCGAATTTAATTAATTAAGTTCAAGGTTATACATAAGATTTTTAAATAAGAATATTGTTTTATTTGCTATAAACTCTTATCAGAAGGAATCAAGGGACATGTTCATATTATACAGCTGTGCTCCTGATCTGTCTTATTGATTGGTAACTAGTACTTCTACAATGTAGTTTATAAAATATGAGTTCTGTTTTTTTTTTCTTTTTTTTAGTTTAACACTAATTTAATAATTTTTTTATTTAATATTGATCAGGGCTTAATTTAATCTTTTATCAGAAGTAATCCATGGACATAGCCTATGTAATGTTATACAGCTGTGCTCCTGATTTGTCTTAGTGATTGGTAAAAGTACTTGTACACATTTAGTTTATCATATATGAGTTCTGTTTTTTTTTCTTTTTTTTTCTTTTTTTTAACATACTAAAAAAGAATTTATAATTTTGTTTAATTAATATAAACCGAGTTAAAATCAATTTGAATTAAAATCGAATAGTTGTGGGCATCAAGTCATGGCTAATTATAGAAAAAGCCAAGACAGATAGTCACATTTAGTTTATCATATATGAGTTCTGTTTTTTTTCTGTTTTTTTAGTTTAACACAAATGTTTTAGTTTAACTCTGTTTTTTTGGTTATCCATGGATATTCACATATTATACAGCTGTGCTCCTGATTTGTCTTAGTGATTGGTAATAGTACCTCTACAATTTAGTTTATAAAATATGAGTTCTGTTTTTTTTTTTTTTTTTTTTTTTTTTTTTTTTTTTTTTTTTTTTTTTAACACTAATTTGATAATTTTTGTTATTTAATATAAATCAGGGCTTAATTTAATCTTTTGTCAGAAGGAATCCATGGACATTCCCATATTATAAAGCTGTGCTCCTGGTTTGTCTTAATGATTGGTAATAGTGCTTGTACAAATTTAGCTAATCTTATATGAGTTCTATTTTTTTTTCTTTTTTTTTCAGTTTAACACAAATTTAATAATTTGTGTCAATTAATAGCCTATGTAATATTATACAGCTATGCTCCTGATTTGTCTTAGTAATTGGTAAAAGTACTGAGTTCTGTTTTTTTTTTTTTTTTTTTTTAGTTTAACGCAAATTTAATAATTTTTGTTAAGTAATATAAATCAAGGCTTAATTTAATCTTGAATCAGATTTAGTTTATAACATACAAGTTCCTTTTTTGCTTTTTCTTTTTTAGTATAAATACAAGTTTAATAATTTTTGTTAATTAATATAAATCGAGGCTTAATTTAATCTTTTATTAGAAGGAATCCATGAACACAGCCTACGTAATATCCTACAGCTGGGCTCCTGACTTGTCTATGGTTGGTCGTAGTACTTGTACAAATTTATTTTTATGAGTTTTTTTTTGTAGCGGTTTCTGTTTTTTACTATGTTTTATTTTATTTTCTAGTATTCACTATTTTTTTAAATCTTGTTTTTCTCCTCTTTTCACCTTTGATGAAGCCCCCCGCATCTGATGCCAAGATGTTTTGACTGTTAATTGTGTGTTTTTTAAACACTTCTCAAAAACAGGAAAAAGTTTGTTTTTTTTTTAAATTTCACTGTCCTAACTATAAGTTTTATCTTTTATTATATTTCCTTTTCCTCTTGCTTTATAAATGCGAAGGCAATGTAGTTTAAGAAAGCAATTGTTTTCAAACTACAAACGTGAATGACATGCTGATTAAAACTAGAAAAATTTAAAACATCCACAATTTTAAGAGAGAGACAGATCTATTAGCGAAACATACCTGCATCAAGAATGAATGGTATCGACGAAAAGTTGGGCCCAATATGATTAGACAACGCAGAGTGGGGCTTAAATTAATTAATTTAATTATGTTTAGTTCATTTAAACTTGTTAATTTAACTTATTTATGTAATTGTTAATTATAATAATTTCTTTGATTTATAGATTTACCTAAAATTGACCTGAATCTTCCTAAATCTATTAATCCTACCAAAAATTTGTGAAAATTGGCAGATTTTTCTGTATAATTCTTTTTTATTGATAGTAAAGTAGTTAGGGCTAGGAGTAAGTAGTTAGTATGTTGAACTATTTTTTGTTTGAATTTAGGCAATTTTACCTATTATATCCTTTAAAAAAAAGATATTTTATGTTCGTCCATATAAACAGTAACACCAGAAGAGGGTACAACCGAATTAAAATATTTATTTCGCTGGGTAACGCTGGATGATTGGAGCCTTCACTTCTACCATGTTTTAGCAGTAGCTGCAGCCTAGTAAAGAGCGAAACGTTTTCCATTATAACAGGAAATTAAAAATAAACTTATTAGACAAATTTAAAATATATTTCACACTGAATTATTATTATTATTTTTTCTAAGGCCGTCTTGTTTTATTTTGCTATGTGTACTTTCATCTGTATTTTTTTACTCAATACTATTGCGCTGAGGACGGTTGAGTGGAGGTACTAAACGAAATGTTTGCATATTTCTGGCTGTTTTTTTTTTTTTTTACTTTTTTCGCTTTTTTTTCACTGCCTGGAATTGTCCACGTTTTTTCTTTAATACAATTTTTCATTCGTTTTGTCAGTGACGCTCCTGGAGAAGTGGTTCACTCCTACTGGAGAAATTGTTTACTTCTAAAGTTTGGACGTAAGATATGCTACCACATTATGTTACAACAAAGAAAAGAAACATGGAGATCACTTAGAATTGCCTACTTTAATGCAATATTATTCTAAATTCTATTAAATTCAGTTATTGGTAATAGACACAAAAAAAGCAAGAGACAAAAAGAGAAGCGATGAAGAAGACGAATTAATCAGAAAAGAAATGTTAAGCACTAATTATAAAAGTGAAACAGCTTAGGAAATATCGGTACTAAAAGCTGGGTAAATAATTAATTCTGGTGAATTATTTTTGACTCGTAGAAATTTAGTGTATGTTCCTTTAGTAGGGAGAGGGGGGGGCTCTCTAAGTTGGGTAATGAATAGGTTATACTTACAACTGAAATAATGTTAGTTTCTAATTAAATTCAGAATAAATTTTAGATTAACGAATTAGTAATTAAACATTAATCAGTTTATTACTATTTAATAACTCATGAATAAGTTTATAACTAATGAGTAAAAAGGCTGCCCCTCTCCTAGATCATGGAAATGATAGTAGTAATTATTTCTGTTGCAATTACCATTTCTTATTATTTTCCATTGTTATTATTTTATCATTCAAAGATATTCTTGTTTCTTTTGTAAAATAATTATCTATTTCTATTTGAATAATTATTTCTATTTGGACAATTAATAATTAATTATTTAATTACTATAATTAATTATTTCATTAATACTACTCTAATTGTTTCTCCTCAAACGACACTACTAATTATTTTACTTCTTTTGGTTTTTAAATCTATAATTGAAGATTTTTCTAAGACAAACTAATAGAAAATCTCTAATATGACATTGCTATTTATGGGACCCGCTATGTTATTTTTATTTTATAATTGTATCTAAATTGTTTAATTTATATGTTCTCCAAAGACCTAGTTATTGGTTATTATGACTATGCTGAACGAAATGGCTATCTCAAAATTTTGATTCGGTGACTTTGACTTTGGGTAAAACATGAGCGGGGAGGGGCCTAGTTGCCCTCTAATTTTTGGTCACTTAGAAAAGGCACAAGAACTTTTAATTTCCGTTTGAATGAGCCCTCCCGCGAAATTATAGGACCACTGGGTTGGTACGATCACCCCTGAAAAAAAAACAACAACAACAAATAAACACGCATCCGTGATCTGGCAAAAAATACAAAATTCTCCATTTTTGCGGATAGGAGCTTGAAACATCTACAACGGGGTTCTCTGATACACTGAATCTGATGGTATGACTTTGATTAAGACTCTATGACTTTTAGGGGAGTGTTGCCCCCTAACGTTCTTTCTACAATAGCTTGCCTAGAATAGATGTAGTTCAGCATATTATAATTTTGCATTTCTTTTTACAGGAGCTTGGACCTAGAATAGCCGGAGCCAAGAGTAAAGCCATAATGTGGTTAGACAGGAATCTTGACCTGCTACAGGAAAATGGTGACCCCTACGAAATAGCCATTGTCTCTTACGCACTGCTTGTAGCCAAAGCCACATCCGCCGAACGTGCGTTTAGTATTCTTGCCAGCCGTGCAAGAAAAGAAGGTAAGCTGACTAAGTTGTTAAGTACCTAAGTTGTTTTGTGCTTAAATTGTTTTGTAGTTCAGTTGTTTTCTACTTAATTTGTTTGGTACTTAAATTGTTTTTTAAGCTGTTTTCTACTTAAGTTTTTTGTTAAGTTGTTTTGAACTTAATTTGCTTTTTGCTTAAGACTGTGGATTCTAGTAACAGTCCTTCTGCATCAGGATTATTATAAGATAGATAGATGCTATTATAGATATTATAGATGCTTAAGATATTAAGATGCTATTAAGATGTTTAAGATATTAAGATGCTTAAGATATTATAGATGCTTATTATAAGATAGATAGATGCTGTGTTAACTAAAATAGCAAACGTTTGTACACTGACGTAAACAACTGTCAAATCAGTCCTATAGCACTCACAAGCAAATCTACAAAATAAACTACATCAAATATTTCCTAAAGTGTTATCATTGATAGGCAGAGTAAATAAGGGACAAATGGTTTACGATGTTGATCAGTACTAGAAGCTTTATGAATCATTAATTACTTTTAACTACATTTGTTTAATTACATTAAATTAATTATCTACTAAATTATACTACCTAAAGTGTGATCATTGAAATGCGGAGGAAGACAAGGGATTCGCGATATTTAGTTGTATTAGAAGCTGGGAAAATAATTAGGGAACTGGGAACTGTTCCCTTAATAATTAGGGAACTGGGAACTGGGAAATAATTAGCTGTTGACATTTTTTTTTAATTTCTCGAACTCCTGTGTTTGGTCCTTTAGTAGAAGGGATCTCAAGTTTGCGTAAGAAACCACTGGCAATAAACCAGGATTGTATTTTGTTTATAATTGAAGTAATATTAAGTTCTTTTTGAATTGAGACTAAATTTTAAATTAACTGTTTCTCACTTGTTCGTAAATAAAATTTTGAATGTGTTTTTTCTACGAAATAAAATTTTGTATAAGTTGTTTTATTATATACATTAATTTCAAGGAAAGGAATTTTTTTCTTATAAGTTTGTTTAATGATGTACCGTGTCAAGCACCAATTTATGCTAGTTGCTACAGGTCATTGAAGACGATCTATGAGCTGACCAGAGAATTAAGGTCCCAGGTTCGATCCCTGATAAGGTTTTGGCATTATAATTTCGTTGTAATTATTCTTTTTCCTTTTTATTTTGTAACAGAGACTTTTTGACAAGTATCATGGTTGGAGCATTATATTTACATACAGTGTTTTTATTCAGTTCAGCAACACCCTCACCATTCCCTGGAACTTTTTCAAATATCCCGGGCAATGGCAACAGTTGAGGTCATAGCAGCAGGAGTAATACGAGGAGTATTAGGGACGTATTAGTGGTAGCAGTAGCAGTTGAGGCAATTCGCGCTCTAATACAATACAATTTTTATATTTTCAGGTATTTTTCTAGTCGGAAGTAAAAAGTTAATATTTCAGACACCATAAATATTTTTGCAGTTTGCAGATAAATAAAATTATTCTATTTAAAATTTTCAGAAATTGTTCTAGTTTCATTTGACAGATGAGACTTTTTGTTAGAACCCTAAAAGAATTACTGCATTTTACATAACTGTATCTACATGCTTTTTATAACGGTAAAAATCATATTTTGTTTTTCGTATGCAGGAAGTTTTTATTAAATAACTTCGCGAAATCCAAATCTCCCTCCATTGAAAATTCCCTTCCCCACGAGACATGGAAAGGTTTTCCCACGTAACTTAAATTAGCGATATTTGTGGAACTAATTTTGTAAGGCATAGTAACAGAACAGCCAAAGAGGTCGAAACTATTTTTATGAAAATGAAAGTCACAAGTTGAGCAATTCTCAAATGACAGAAATAACTAAAAGAAAAGATCTTTAAAAATATACCTAATAATTTATGTTCGTTTTAAGTTTGATGTTATTCCTTACTTTCAGTCGGGAAAAATTGAAAATTTTTATTTTATAACAAACACAAGCCGAAAACATATGATATCTTTGGTTTATTATCACATAAACATCATAGTTATGAAGCTATTTAACATAAAATTAAATGCTAAGATTGGCCAGAAAATAACACAAACAAATTATTGCCTATGTCGGCCATTATTAAAAAAAACTTGAACTTTACCGTAAAGAGCGAGGTATTGACGAGGGGATGAACCCCCAAATTTGCGTAATGATTTGTGTTCGTTTGAAGTTTTAATGCTACTTCTTACTTCCAGTTGAAAAAAACTTTTTTTTATTTAATTTCTGATTGTTTTTAAATAATGCTGGGAAATCCAGCACCCCCTTCATGGAAATTCTCTTCCAACATGAAAAATTCCTCCGTGAAAAATCCTCCCACGTAACCAAATCCCCCGACCCCGCACCAGAAAAAATCCCCCCTGAAAACGCCTGTATACTTGCCATTAATCCATACTGTATGTAAACAATTGGCAAAGTTCATAACTTGCAGCATTTCCCCCGGCTACTGTGGGGGATTAAGTCGTCCTCAAAGACCTAGTTATCGGATATTTTGACTATGCTGAACGAAATGGCTATCTCAAAATTTTGATTCGGTGACTTTGGGTAAAACATGAGCGGGGAGGGGCCTAGTTGCCCTCTAATTTTTGGTCACTTAAAAAAGGCACAATAACTTTTAATTTCCGTTCGAATGAACCCTCTCGCGAAATTCTAGGACCACTGGGTCGATACGATCACCCCTGGAAAAACAAAACAACAAATAAACACGCATCCGTGATCTTCCAAAAAATACAAAATTCTTCAATTTTTCAGATAGGAGCTTGAAACATCTACAACGGCGTTCTCTGATACACTGAATCTGATGGCATGATTTTGATTAAGATTCTATGACTTTTAGGGGGTGCTTCCCCCTAACGTTCAGAAAATAACATCCGTCTTATAATTATTACTGGTCGACAAGTTTGTTTGTATTTTTTTTTTTAATCTGAACTGTGAATCTATCCGTTTTGTTGGTTTTTTCTATTTTTCTATTTTTCCAATTTTTTTTCTTCATTATTACTCTATTGCATTTTATTCATCCTGAATTCAGTTATGTAGTCAAAATATTTTTATCGGGCGTGGTTTTTCTACTAAAGCTACTTTCAAGATTTGATTTTAGCATTTTCATTGACGTGTCGTAGGAACCTTTACCTCATGTGTAGCACTTTAACCTGTGTTGTATTTAAGGATCGTTTTTGTAATATCATAATGAAGCACCGTAAAGCATAACTGAGCGGGCTCAGTTATGATTGGACACGATCAAACCCCTTAATCTGGTTTCTGTTCAATCTGAAAATCGGTGTTATCTCAATTCGTGGAAAAACTCAACATATTTAAAACGTTTCTAAAACAAAAATAACTGTATTTGTTACATGATTGTTATGAAATTAAATGTTTATCTCAAGGTCGTACCCAGAGAGGAGGGTGGTACCGGGGTTAGCCCCCCCCCCATGTTTCTTTGACTAGTAAATTGTAAAAATTCAGGTAAAATACTAGATCATCTCAGAAACTAAAGAATTTTGATCCGAGTCGTAAATTGGTAATAAACTCTCGACAAAACGTTTCTCGACAAAATTTATTTCTTTATCCCCCTAAGAACAAAGTTCCTGGGTATAGCCCTGGTCACAAATAGAGAAAAATTCATGATTAAAGGCTGCTCTTGCGACTAACAACTTCGTTCCTCGTTAGAAATATCTTGAAAACTTTGAAAACCGCATAAAAAATTTTCTATTGTTCAAACCCCCTAAGCCTCCCCGGTGCGGCCTTGGTCGTGAAATTTTATGTTGTGTATATGTTTGGTTGTTTACGTTTAACTTGGCAGGTGTAGCTATTAAATTACAAAACTAAGAATATTTTCAACTCGTCTTTTCAATTTAGTTTATTATTATTTATTTTCTATTTTTATAGTTTATTATTGTGTATTGTTATTTTTACTTTTAGGCTTAGCTTTTGATGTTCTTTTATGTTACAATTTATAATCAATTAATTACAAGTAATTCAGCTTCTGAAAAACGTACGTATTAAAAGCAACTTATAGATAGCTGGCGTTAGTTTCTTACTTTACTTTAAGCTCTGTTTTCATCAAAGGCCAATTGACAATGAAATTTTATCAATGCCTTAATCCAGCCAGCTCAAAAATATGGTATTACCTGATGCTAGCGATCAGATTTACTATTCGCAATGAATGCTGAAATCAGATAATACCGTTATTGCTACATGTATTTGTCTTTGTCTCAGATCTCATATAGTCCTTGTTTCTCTTGCCCTACAAGAAATTGATTCGACTCTCTTTAGTTATTGCTTCTACTACTGATAAACAATGCCTTCGTAATTACCCTTTTTTCTGTAAATAGACATTTTATAATGAATGACTGGTCTTAGGACTGGCTATTTCCTTTCGTATTGGAAATGTTTATTTGGCAATTATTAAACGTTGCTTTTCTTTACCGTTTTTGTTGCTGATACGCAACGTCCTCATAATTTGCCTTTTCTCTGTAAATAAACGCATCGAAGGGGATTTGACACCTTAAACGTATCGAAGGGGATTTTGACACCTTTGAGTCTCTGTGTCGGCTGACCGTCTCAAAGACAAAGGGCGCATTAACGAATTTTCCCAGCATAGTAGCCACTATCGAGGGCTATTGATAATCTGCGGTTTGGCTATGAAACAGGATTGACAATACAATGAAATTTTACCCTTCCCTCTCTCTTTATCTGCAAGGTTTTCAATTAAAGTGCATTGTACAACAGGAAACTCTCAGAGCTACCAAACTGTTAAGCGATATTTGTTTTTAGCTTTTTTTATTTTTCTTTCTAGGTTTTTCATAGATATTTATAGGGTAAACATTTTTAGGGATTGCCCTTTCCAGAACTTTAATGTAAAAAAGTGTAGCTTTTAGCTGTGAAAGCCATGTCAAGACCTTCCAATAAATAGATTAGCTATTTCAAAGTAGTTCAAAGTTCAAAGTAGATGAGATCGGGTAATCTTTGAGGTTTCGAAGTCTCCTTAATGATTAATAACAGATCCTATGGCCGGTCACTTCTTTCCCAGTCATAAATTGGCCTTTTTTTATGATCCCTCTCTACACTTGACAATCAATTCTATCATAATTACCCTTTTGTTTGTACAAACTTAAGGACAACTAGGATGGACTTAAGAATGAACGACTTCTGTTGTTTAGGGAGTTTTGCTCAAATTTCACTTTATACGTTACTTTACATACGGAATATCTTACTGTTACACAGCTTATAAATGGAAAGAAGGTTTGGATTACAGGGTCTTTTGCCGCATCCTTTATTGTTTCACCAACAGCGCAGCTTAATACTTACTAAGCTGACATGCGCGCTATGACAAAAACTGCACTGCTCCCTCTACTGCTTAATTTGTTGCACGTGAACAAGGCTATTGTTTGGGTGGCTCCCGTATGTTAAGTTGTATTTATTTATTTACGTGAAAGTAATGTGTTTTAAGTTTAGAGTACGAAAGGGCGGGAGCCCCCTCCACAACTCAAAGAAAAACTTTGTGGTCTCTTATGTTCTATTATCCTATGACTTATATAATTTGTAAGCTTTATGTATTTTTAACACTGATTATTATTATATAAAAGTCCAGTGATCAATTGTTATATGTTTTTTATTATTGTAGGTGGCTATATCTACTGGGGCCGTGAGCAAGTTCCCCTTCCTGCCTTTCGACTTGAAAACCAGAAGCCTTTTTTGCTGCCTCGTTTACCTTATACATATGATGCCTCAAATATTGAAGCCACCGCTTATGCTCTGCTTACATATGTAGCAAGACAAGAGTATGATGTTGAACCGATTGTCAAGTGGCTGAATACACAAAGGCTTACTGATGGCGGCTGGGCATCAACCCAGGTTTGTTCTTTTTCTAGAACTCGCCTAGAAGTTTTAGTTCTCGTCTCGATCTAGAACTCATCTTACAATACTGATATTCAGGAAAAACGAAACAATCAGCATCCAATATACCCCCCCCCCCTCTCTCAAGGCTTTATGGTTGGGAATACAGGGAGAAAGAAAATAAAAAAAAGATATAAAAAGAATGATAAAAAAAACACACACATACACACACTAAAAAAAAAAAACAATCAACCACCCAACAGTGACTACCTACTGAAAACCCAGCTGGAGCAAAGTGTATAGGTTACTGATAATCAGCAAAAGAATTAATATCAAATAACTCTCAAACAAATATAAGGTTGTCAGGTTCGACCTTACTACCGGCTCTTGGCTGAGAATATAACCCCCTATTGATTACTGTTGCTCGAAAAATCCGAGAAAGATTGCACAAGAGAAGATTTGAAGTTCTTTACCTTAATGGCTCTTTAATTCTTTTGCATCTGGAGTAGGATGAGAAGAACTTATAAGAAAAAATTATTTCAAGGAAGTAGGAACTTCATGGGGAGGGGGGGGGTTAGAAAATAAAGCTGTTAATATAATGAAATGAGGAGGATCATGTACAACTCTGTAGTCTCAGGTGGTCTGGTGTTGTGACGAGTATCCAGTAGCTCTAGTAAAAATTGTCTTTTTTTTTCTTTTTTATTATTATTATTATTATTTTGACAGAAAGAGAATTTATTGAAACTGAAAAATAATACCAAATAACAATGGCTTATGACTTGTGCCAACAAGCTCTATAGCTTGAAAAAAAAAAAGAAAAAAAAATCAAGCAAAAATCTACTTGAGACCCTGTTCAGTACAACAACACTATTCTATACTTTTTCCAAATAAAAAAAAGCAAACAAAAAAACACCCAAACAATGGCTCCAATGGCTCCAGTGACCTACAAGAAGTCGGCTTATCACTCTCTTGAGGAAAAGGACTTTCACAAGGAAGGACGAACAGTGCAAACCAAGAATACAGACTTTTCAGGTTTCCTAAAAACAAGAACCGTGTGGACCTCCTAACCGGTTTTCTAATTAATAACCAACTCCTTTTCCCTCTGAAAAATTCAGTATTTTTTGTAATTGTATCTCGATGATTTACTTTTTCAGAAGCCAGACTGACCAAGTCCATAAAAAATAGCAATGAATTAAAAAAAAAAAAAAAACAGAAAAAGAAAAAACCTGGCGCCAAAATACCCATACTTCATTCGTTTTTCCTTGTTGTAAGTATGTGATTAAATACATTTTGCTGTAGCCTTTGTCAAATTGACATTAATAATGGGTTTAAAAAAACATTCTTAATCATTTGAAAGTGTCATTTCCTTGTTTCCACCAATCTGCTGTTTTGGTAAACCCTTAATGATATTTGAAACAAAAATATATTAATAACGGACGAAACTTCTAAACTTCCAAATAATATATTTTTTTTGATAACCCGAAAAGTAAAAGCCCCCTCCCGCCGGAAAAAATGGCCCAAACAAAACATATAAAGAAAAACGAGTAGATAACAAACCGCGTGGTCCAATAAGAGAGGCACCAGCATACTTCCGCCGTTTACCCAAGACAAATTAATCAGACACTTGGAAAACTATAGATTCTATCACTATCTTAGCTCTATGACTATCTACCTTGGTTCTATTGCCCTAGCAATGATGCGTGGACGGATAATAGATAGACATATCTATTAACCAATGAACTAACCTCCTTTTTTTACAATTCTAATAAGGGGGGAATCAATGCTAGGTTTGCTTCTGACTCAATTGGACCATCTGTCTTAGCTTTTTCTACGATTAGCCATGACTTGATGCCCACAACTATTCCATTTTAATTCAAATTGTATCCTACTCGTAAAAACAGAATAAGAAATGCACATTAACAAATTTTTAATGTGTTTTTTTTTTAGTTTTTTGTGTAATCCCTGCTCCTCGAAAAAAATAACCTCTTCAAACAGAAATTCTGGAATTGGCGCTGCCACATAATATGGCTAGTAGCATACCACCATATATAGCCTCCTCCCTTCTAAGGTAGTGCCCCATCCAAAAAAGAACCCTTGTGTACGCTTTTGATTGTAAATGTTTTATTTATATTCAGGATATTAATTTTAGTGGGCTCTCATGTGTAAATGAACAATATAGCAGAGTTGATCAGGATACATCCAATAATATAAGCTTCGTAAAATT
Organism: Artemia franciscana; assembly: GCF_032884065.1. NCBI lineage: Eukaryota > Metazoa > Arthropoda > Branchiopoda > Anostraca > Artemiidae > Artemia > Artemia franciscana. The sequence continues at coordinate 8,635,527 of NC_088874.1, read as the reverse complement.
TTTGGACGTTTTTGTGCAATCATAAGCCAGGTCTTAGAAAGTTTGGAGAGGGATAAATCGATTGTAGTTGTTGAGACGTATTGCCCGTTTCGGTGAACAAATGGGTCGAGGCCGTATTGATGTATGTTGTTTACTCTGAGCCCTGCATCGCATTAGACCCAAATGTTACTTTAAATGTTACTTAATTTATGCAAATTATAGATTCAAATGCCTTTCTAAATTTTTCTTGAATATTGAAAATTAGCATCGATTTCGAACGTTGAGCTGAAGCTCAATAGGGTAACGTCATATGCACAGCATTATAATTCTGTGGCAAGTTAGTTTCACTCGGTTATTACCATTGATGGGAAAATATTGACATTTGAGCACCAATCAAAAGGCCTCTATCTTTAAGGCAAACTAAAAAGGCAAAATTGTTTGTTAGACCAACGTTCGAAAAACTCAGTAAAACTATGGATAAATTTATTATAAGCCGAACAAGGCTATACAACACAACATTCGAAAACTCATATCACATATATGAGATATGTTGGCTTGCCCCCCTCCCCCGTGTGAATTTTTTGTCCAAGCTGTGAAACGTAACAGAAATGAATATTAACAAATTTTTGTTGCGCTTTTATAGTTTTTTGTAACCCCCCAAAAATTGTCTTGTCTAGATCTCAGGAGGTCAGGTGTTTGGCCTCTTTGCTGTCTGGATCCAAATCTGGATTTAGATCGAGATAATTATCCTCAGCACATACAATAAAAGAAACATCCCGTCCCCAAGAGATAACTGCTGTAAATAATGAAGGGAGGCACTCCGCAAAGCTTGATTGGTTTTACTGTTGAAATTTTTTGTTGAATAAATCTATCTATATAACAGGTTTGAAGTCTTTACATGTTTGTTTTTTAAAATGATTAATTTAGACAGAACATTATTCAGTTTTGCTTATAATCTCGCCCAAAGAGTATGGGTAACTTATATAAGACTCATGCCGGACTACATGGGTATATATAGTCCGGTACCAGACTATATGGGTAACTTATATAAGACTCATACTCTTTGATTTCAACGTTGTCGTATCTTTGCAAATTTTAATTTAAGCCTTAATACACTTTCTTTTTTCTTTTCTTTTTTCTTCTCTTTTTCAACTCTCTTTTCTTCTTCTTCTTCATGTAAAGTACATATTTTAACTTGCAGGACACAATCATTGCGCTACAAGCTCTGGCCGAATATACTGTGAGGCATAGGATCCGAGAAGTGACGTCACTCACTTTAGAGGTTGAAGCAACATCAAACCCTGACCTTCATAAGAAATTTTTCATTAGTGAAAAAAATCTAGGTGTACCGCAATCGGTTGAGGTAAGCGTTATTCATATTTTTTTAGTTTCTTAATGTGTCTTTATGGAAAGGACCTCTCTATGTGTCTTTATGGAAAAGATATATATATATATATATATATATATATATATATATATATATATATATATATATATATATATATATATATATATATATATATATATATTTCTCAAACTAAAAAAACTTAGGCTCACAATTTGAGTAAAAAATTTTGCAAGTACAGAAGAAAACTGTGAGCAAGCATGTGATTTCACACCTTTCCTGAATAAAAATGTCTTCATTTTTGTAAAAAAAAAAAAAAAAAAAGAAAACTTCTTGCTTTTTGTTATGGCACTTGGTATCTACTATGTGCCATAACAAAAATCAGAAATTGAGGTATCTTTGTCTTACGAATGGGTGATCGGATCTTGATGAAACTTGATATATAGAAGGATCTTATGTCTCAGATGCTGCATTTTCAATTCGAATCCGATCCGGGGACATTGGGGGCTGGAGGGGGAGACAGAAATATCGGAAACCGGAAATCTTGGAAAACGCTTAGAATGGAGCGATCGGAATGAAACTTGATGGGAAGAATAAGCACAAGTTATAGATACGTGATTGACATAATTGGAACGGATCCGTTCTCTTTGGGGGAGCTGGGGGGTGTTAATTTGGAAAAATTGAGGTATTTTTAACTTAAGAACGGGTGACTGGATCTTAATGAAATTTGATATTTAGAAGGAACTAATGTCTCAGAGCTCTTGTTTCAAATTCCGACCAGATCTGTTGACATTGAGGAGAGTTGAAGGCTGAAACCGGAAATCTTGGAAAACGCTTAGAGTGGAGAAATTGAGATTAAACTTGTTAGGTAGAATAAGCAAATGTCGTAGATACGTGATTGACGTAACCGTACTGGATCCGCTCTCTGTGGGGGAGTTAGGGGGAGGGGTTCAGTGCTTTGGCGAGTTTGGTGCTTCTAGACGATGAAAATTGGTAGGCGTGTCAGGGAGCTGCACAAATTGACGTGATAAAGTCGTTTTCCCCAATTTGACCATCTGGGGGGCTGAAGGGAGAGTAAAAATTAGAAAAAATGACGTATTTATAACTTACGACTGGGTGATCAGATCTTAATAAATTTTGTTATTTAGAAGGGCCTCTTGATTCAGAGCTTTTATTTTAAATCCTGACCGGCATTAAGCCTCTGATTTTCTTTTTAAATCAATCTATTGATTCTTAGAATTTTGCTAGAGCTCTTACCATAGGAGCTCTTGGCTCTTCCGGCGTCGTCACAAGTGCCATATGAGCTCCTAGCTCTTGTTCTGTACTGCAGTCAGTCTAAGTAACATCGGTATCTTTGAATGCTTTTCAACTTGACCCCATTTTTGTCCATCGGGTGAAACTATGCCTGAAATTTAGCTAAACCCACCTCTTCCATCCTATCTGCAAGAACTTCTTCCCTCCTCCCTATTCCCCAGAAATGTGGCTATGTAAGTTCCAAAACTGAAATCAGTTTACTCCTGGCCACAGCGCTATTCTTGAAGCTTCTTGCTGAGTTGTGTTTGTGCTTTTAACAGTTCTTAAATTGTGCCTTTTGACAATTATGTTCGTAACTTCTGTGCTCTTTGACAAATTTTTCTTGTGATAATCATATTTTAATGATTATAGTAATTATCATTTTATAAATAATTGGATGACTAGAGGATATTATGTTTAGACATGCCTATTAGAGTTTATCTTCCTTATGATTTGATTTCATTTGAAATTTCAGATACACAATTTCAATTGTATATGAAAAATTTTTTGTAGTCGCATTCTAAGCCAAGTTCTCTATCTAACAAGCTTCATCACCAACTCACCTTTCAATCTCTGATGGTTTATTGTTGACTCTCTAAGATGAAGCCCCTCTTGTTAATATGAGTCAGTTATAATAGACTTTGATTAAAGCAAGCCAAGGTCATATCCAGAAGGGGACAAACTCAAAACAAGCTGTAAATTACTTACAAATTTGTTCAAGTAAGGCTATTAAGTAGCCTATAATAGCTTCGTCACTTAAAGAAAATTTTCCCCCAACTCGACAGTCATGGTTTTCTTTTTGCCGAAATGGCATATTAAAAATGAACTTAGTTTTACTTTTAGATTTTCTATTTTTATTTTATGCATATTTTTATATGACTTTGTTTCCAAATTTTGAATGAATGCGCGCGGGGTCTGTGCATGAGTGTTTTTTTTTTTTTTTTTTTTTTTTTTTTTTTTGGTTTCAAAATTGGTAATTATCAGAAAAGTTTAACTATTAGAAACTTCGAAAGTTTTTTACTTTGTGCTATGAATCCCAAAAATTAGATGACTAGTCTTTAAAGCAAGCATTTGGCAACAGTGTCGTAATCTAGACTGTAGCCAAGTCATGCCTGATGGCATATAGCAAAGATGTGCCTGGGCCTTTTTTTTTTTTTTTTTTTTTTTTTTTGTAAGAAAAAGAAACCTGCTGCTACTCTCTTGAATTTTTGTATACAATTTGACTTTCTCTCTCAAGATTTATTTGAAGTGACATTAGCTAAGCATTTAAGCAGCCACTGCTGTTATCCATCTGAGTAGCAAACCCCAAATTCGATTCAAGATTTTTCAATAGTTGAACAATCAAAATATACCAATGTCCCGATTTTAAGGTGACACGCTGGACTTGTAATCCTATGTTATTTGGGACCATGATCAGAGTCTTAGTGTTACGAATCCTTTGGATTGGGGTGGGGGTCAGGGGCGTTGCTCTGTCAGCCACCGTGATTTTGTGTAGCTGACGATTAAGAATGTATTCCCAAGAAACATCTGAATTTTAGATGCCAGGTGATGCGGGAAAACGCCCGGTCCTCTTGTAATAACAGTAAGAAGAATGCTCCAATATTCTGCTTTCATTCAGGCAATTTAGTGTTATGATCTTAAGTTCATTCACTAAGCTCTGAAATGAACACAATTCAACCTAATACTTGGCTAACTTATGTATTAGAGCAGACCATAATCAGTAACTTCAAGAACTTCAGTGTGCACAGTAATCCCATCTTTCGAGTTAATTTGTCTGCTACATGTCCAAGCCTGACAACTCCTAATAAAATTCTCTAAAAATGTTGGAGATGGCGTTGACGCCCGACTTTTGTTGTGCTACATTGTTAGGGCTGCCTTGTTTGTGGTGAAATCAGACGCTGTGTAAAGGTCCATTCACAATGAGATATACCAATATCGAGATTTAACTACCGCTAATTTCCGGAATCAGTTGAAGCCAGACTCGTTCACGATAGAGATTCAGCCAACGCCCAGAACTGAACCGAAGCAAAACTTAAGTTCAATCGATTTGAACTTAGTTAAGGTCGAGCCAATCAGAATTTACCGACTGGCTGCAACCCGAACCTTATCCAGATAGAGTAAAAAGTGCTAAGAAAAAATAATAAATCTGCAGGGCTCAGAAATTGATTCCAGCGAGGAGATTAAGGGAAGGTCTCTCCATAACAATCCAAACAAGAAGAAGAAGATAAACAATAAATGGAAAAGACATAGAGCTCGTTAGAGCCCCAAGACATTATATTAAACAAGGACTGTGTGAGATTGGAGATTAGAGCAAAAAGGGTCCGATATCATAAGGGTTGGAGGAGGGCCAAATAGCTGAAAAGGAACCAAAAGGGAGGCTGATTTCCGTCCAATTGCTTTCAGGATTTAAAAAGGACACTAGAACTTTCAATTTTCAATTAAATGAGTCCCTTCCCAAATTTTTGAGATAACGTCTTCTGTTTAAAGTGGTATGGGCAAAGAGTTTTTTCTGGCCCTTTTTTGGGATGTACTTTAAGGCAAAACAACATTTTTTTCCCCTTTTGTTTGGAACCCTTGGCCCAATGTTTCATATGAGTTTCAGGCCAATTGATCCGTTTTGAGCCTTCTTTGTTAAAGACGAGGACCAATTTCAATAGGACCAATCCTTAAGATAATATTTTTTACGTTAGTCCACTTAGCCCAAGCACTTATGGCTGCTAGTTTCAAATTTAAACGGTAGTTTATATTACTTTTTCTAACCTGGCTCTTAGAAATAGTCTTCGATTTACGGAAAATGTTGGATGAGTTTGGTTCATACAGGTTGTGCTCCAAGAAACAGGGAAGTTGTGCTCAGACAGGTTGTGCTCCTCCTACAGGAAAAATTACTTAGCGAGAAGATATGTGATGTTTAACAGACTTTAACACCAATGAAACTTTTTACCTTAAAGAGGGATTAACTGTAGCCGGATAATATCGGTTTGTTGTACGATAGTAGTTGTTCGATGAGTGGTTGGTGTGGCAAAACATTGTGAGTATAACTACTCAGATTTATACTACAAAGAAAGTTACTCTTTTGATGATATGGTTATTTAAGTTTGGATATAATTTGTGTCTTCTTTGACTCTCTATATGGTCGGTAAGTCATTTTTTGTCAATAAGTATGCCCAGGGTAGAGATAATGGATGATAGACTTTGTAAATTCGAGGTGCTTCCCCTAAATCTAAGTAAAATATTTGAGAATTTATGTCAAGATGAACATGTTTTTGATTTGATGGTGTATTCAATTCTAAAAAAATAAATATCTATTCTCTAGTCAAATTTGGAATAAAGGCACTGGTTTTACAATGGCATTTTTTAACTGTCGCGGGTTACTTCATATTTTTGATCAAATATCCCAGTTTATTTCTTGTGACTAAAGTGGATGGGTGTCGGGTTAAAACCTCATGTGGAATTTCAAAACAGTTTTTACGGCTCGTTTCTAGGGCCCTAACCCCTCTCGATTCACACAACTAAATATTGATGATCTTTTCGACCAAGAGAATAATCTCTGAAAGTTTCACGCCGCTGGAAAAGATAAAACATACCTCCCTCCTCTTTCCACTTTAGAATCTATCTGTAAAGAATTGACAGTTCGAATAATTTACGGTCCTCCAGGTACTGTGAGGGTTGTCTCATCATTGGACGCATACTTCTTGTTACTCTCAACTAATCTGAACTGATGATCAGATGTCCTAGGGGGTTACAGGAGGAACTGATATCAAAAAAGCTTCTCGGACGGGGGCTGGCCCCTCTCCACTTTTTGACTTTTAATAAAAGGCGTAAGGTACTAGTCCAATTGAACCTCAAATTCTGAATTATGGGAAATCTATAAAATTGGGAAGTTTTATTTTGTTAGCTAGATGTATTTTGTTTTTGAGTGTAGTTTGAAATAGGAAATTGAAGATATTGGCTAAAATCTATATAAGTCTATTAGTAAAGCTACGATTAATTTAAATTTATATGTTAAGTGTCTTCTGTTCCCGACTCTGTCGAGTTTTTTCTTTGTCGGGAATTCAATATGTTATATAAATATGGTGTTAATAATAAAACCTTCAACCTTAATTTTGTTAGTCATTGATGATTTCCTCTTGTAATTATACGTTCTTTTGTGTATTTATACTTTCTGTATTTACGTATTCCTGCTATATAATAACTTAAAGGATAAACATTTGAAGCTCTATCCCTCTCTTAGATTCCCAACGCGTGGGGACATGTAAGGCTTCAAGCTAGAGGTGCAGGCTACGCCATTTTGAATCTTCATCTTCAGTACAACGTTGATCAGCCACATTTTGTAACACAACCTCCTGAACCAGCTTTCTCATTAAGAACAAGGGCCTTCACAACCGGAAGGAACTCTTCTCTTGTTACCTTCAGAACTTGTCAAAGGTGAGCATAAAACCAATTTTTTTGTGAAGTACTTGCCTAAAATGCATGCTAAAGCGCAAATTGCGTTCTGGTCTTGAGAGGGCATAGGGGTTATCAGTCCTAGTCATGATAATTTTGCTCGTTCTCAGTTTGATTCGGCTATTCATTGTAGTTTCTGTTCGTTCTCAGTTTCATTCATTTGTTGATAGTGATTTGTGGTAGTTTTACGCTTGGAAGATTATTTGACTTCATTTTTGCTCTTTACTTTTCTTTAAAAAACTCGTCTTGTGGATTTTTTTTAAGTAATAAAGCTTAAATGCCCCCCCCCCCTAGGCATAACTTACAACCCTTACCCTGAGGGCTCAGAGAGGGGGGGGTGGATTGTCATCCTCAAATGCATAATTCCAGACTTTTCAACCACGTTGAACAAAATGGCTCTGGCCAAAAATTTGATTGAATGTGTTTGGGAAACAGTGGGGGTGGAAGGGGGGGTTAGTGGTCCTGCAGTCACTTTTCAATCGAATGAGCCCTTTTCGAAGTTTCTATGACAACTCCTTCGATACCAAGTGCTCTGGTCATAACAAAAAAAAAATGTACCCACATTGTACCCACATTGCTCTTTACTTAAGCAGTACTATTGCGCTGCCTATGACTCATTGTGGAGTCCTCCAGTATCCCGCAGGAAAAGTGTCCAACAAAGATGGTTTACTTGGGGGCTGCTGCCTACTTTTGCTGCATCGACAATTTCCAATTGTCTGCATCGACATTGCTGCATCGACAATTTCCAAATGAGCTTGTTTGGCCTGTTATAGGACATCACTTGCTCTCTAAAGAATTCCACAAACAAATACAAAACTGGAGCTCATGTTTTACCTTAGCTTCATTCAACCTAAGCGATGATCGAACCAAAAATAGTCGTAATATTTTCAGGTTCAAAATAGCTGAACAAATTTATCACAAAATCAGTTTATTGGCACACCCATCACGGACCCCTGAAGGTGATTTCGAACCATATTCACGTGGCCAAATGTACTTTTAGACCCCAATGGAGACGTTATAGAACATCTTTCACATCTTTTAAATTATTAGATCAGTCGTAACTCAATAGATCTCTAGGAAGAAATATTGTGGGACACAAACAGCTATGCTAAAGGTTACATGTATATATATATATTTATTTGTCTATTTATCTGCTGGATTTGAATTTTGCTTTAAAATTTCATATATAGAGGAGGTCCCGCAAACAAAAATCCAATCAGGCTCTGCACCTAGTCGATCCGGCCCTGTGTTGGGGATATTTTTATTCGGGTAGGATTTTACCATTAAAAAAAAATTATACAAACTGCATCAAGAATTTGTTTATATGATTCTATTTTAATTTTTTAGGATGGGGCAAATTTACGGGAGAGGGGCAGAACCGGAAACCCCATCCATTAATATGGCCTTGGTGTACCGCTATAATCTTGAGTGTCTAAATTGTATTCTGTTAGTATTTGTAAAACCAAACATTTTTATTCTAGGTGGACAAACTTGAAAGACGGCAATATGTCTGGAATGGCTGTGCTTGAAGTACCTGTACCTACTGGCTATATGATTCAGCAACAAACATTGGACAATTACGCTCTTTCAGGCCAAGTGAGGAACCTTCGTTATGCCCGCTATCTCGACACCAAAGTAGCATTCTATTTTGACTATGTGAGTATACTAACCTTATTGGACCTGGAAGATATATATTATTTTATTATAAATTTTATTATCCCATTGTATTTCAAAATGATATAACTTATGTCACTTTGACATTTATTTTATTCTATCACTTTTTACAGTCTTCCTTGTGGTTGCCAACTTGTACACTTTCCTTGTGCAATGCACTCTTTTTACCTCATTGTACTCTCTCCTACCACGGACCGGATTTGCACTCTTTTAAGCAGTTGTTAGCTATTTGTACTTTTTTGTGCACTCTTTTACGGAATGCTAATAGAAAAAGTATAATCGAAATATAAATCTTCAGAATTAAGTTATTTGAGAGCAAAAGATACAACAGTTAGCCAGTATGGGATAAGATATTTATTTCAAAAAATCTCTTATATCACAAGCCTACAAAGGGCCGAATTTGGACTTCGGAATCGACAAATCACATGGTTGCACCGAAACTGGCAAAAATGCAAAAAAAACAACAACAACAAAGAAAAATAATGATGAATAATCATTTATGAGTTAATAATCAAACAGTAATAATTCAATTAAAAAGTTAAATAGATAAAAACTGATCAAACTAGACTTAAACAAATACAAATCAGAAAAATAATTAAAAGGGACATTAAAAAAAGGGGAAGGGGGCAAAATAAGTAAATAAATACAAAAAAGAATAAGATATATATATATATATATATATATATATATATATATATATATATATATATATATATATATATATATATATATATATATATATATATATATATATATATATATATATATATATAAAAGGGACACTAAAAAAGTGCCAATAATTTTACTGCTTAAAGTCAATAAAAGAGGTAAAAAGATAAAAACTGTTCAAAGAGAGGGGGGGCAAAAATAAGTGAATAAACACAAAAAATAGAACGAAATATAGAATATATAAGAAATAAAAGGGAAACTGAAAAAAACGAATAGGGGGGGGAGACAAGCAAATAAGTGAAACAACCTGGGCAGCACTATCAGCCATTAAAAAAAAGAGAGAAATAAAAGGGTGAAACTAGCGGGATGTTGTATTCATTTTATCTGTGATGAAGGGGACAGAAGTTTTTTCATATCTGGAAGTAACGCAGGGAATGGGGGACAAAATAGGGATGGATTCACAAGCAGCTCCTTGAAATATATCGTATCTGCTTTTCTTACAAAAATGACATATCATGTCATTTTTACAGTCTCCCTCTGGTCGACCTATTTTTTTAAACTATTTTATAATGTTTTAGCTTTAAGTCGAGGCTAAATTTCTTTTTAAAATAGATGTATGACACTTTATTTAAGAGGCTGTGGTGCTTTGGAGGATCATCCTTTCTTGTCCGTTATAAAAACTTTTAGTTTACGTGGCTAAACTTTTTAAAATTGATTGGGTGGTCTCACCATAACTTGCACTGCTTGGGTAAATGACAGAAAATTAAGAGCCGACGGTTTCCTTTCCGGAAATCTTAGAAAAACACTAATCCCTCGCACTTCGTGTCAGAGATAGTAATGTACCGTTTCGATGTAACCCGCGTCATCAGAAAGTGTGAATTCTGTTTTTCGATTCCATGGAGCAGAATTTTCTTTTTAAAGTCCAGGAAAGAGTAGTCCCTAAAAATTTTCTGGTATACCTGTTCTTAAAACGCTTCAAATTGGTTCAAAGCAATTATCGTTTAAACGACTTGGTTCGCTTGGGAGTTCCCCACAGTGCTACCCGCTTACCCGGGGGTAGCTTAGTGCTACCCCCATAGTGCTACACTTGCTGACAAAAGGAAGGTAAAATTTCATTGTCCTTTTAGTTAAATTTCATAGTCAAATCGCATATTCTGGGCAGCTGTCAATGATAGCTAGTGCCCTGGGAGAATTGGCTATTGGACCGTGTGTCTTTGTAACGGTCAGCCACCAACTAGGTTGGCAAGATTATTTTAAGGTACCGCATCCCGTAAAATTATAGGTTTTTATGGTACTTGGTATTTACTAAGTGACATATAGGTATAGGTATTGACTCTCTAGTATAGATAGTAGAAATGAAAGGATTTAATGGATGTATCTTTTCTTACTGATCGCTCAACGATAAACATTCTTATAAACCCTGAGTGCCGTATTAGACAAGTGTTTATGTCTGAAAATTTAGACCTTTTTAGGTGACCTCATCCTTTACTACCTCATCATTCCAATGACCTAGCCGGGATTCTATCTATGGAAGGGTCCAACTGATTTCTAGACGGGAGGGGGCTTACACCCCATGACATAATTTTTAATGCCATTATGCAATAGAAAATTACCTGCTTATACAATTTCTGACGTCTCAGAGCTGGACCGTCAATACCCTCTTTCTGGCTGTGCAACCTGTGCAAGTACAAAAGTAAAGGACCTTCAGGCTTTCCATTCATTTTATAGTCATTTAAAAATTCTATTTTGAGTTTATCAAAGGTAACTAAAAGGTAGTAAAATGATAGGTTTTTTAAAATTGATTTTTACTATTCGATAACAGCAATGTTTATTATTTAATAATTGCTTTATATTTTATAATTGTCTTTTAAATTGATAGGTTAAATTGTTTGTTTCATTGAAGTTGAATAGAGCTGCAGGGCAGTACAGTATGATGAAATGATTTTAATGTTGTTCTTTTTTAATTTTAGCTGGATCTGTATGATACTTGTGTGAATTTGACACTAGAAAGGTGGCACCCGGTGGCCAACATGACTCGGCACATGCCTTTCCGTGTTTATGACTACTATGCGCCTGGTATGTGTTTTCTCCTCTATTTCTTTCTTTTCTTTATCTCCTTTCCAAAAACATGTCTCTTAGTTTAAATATTTCGCTTCTAATTTTTCTATTTCTTTAAAAAAACGTATGTTACTTTTTATGATTTTACATTTTACTCAAGCCCGTGTTTTGGACGGGAATACTCCCCTCTATGAAATCTGAGATTTTTGAAATTAATTTAGGCAATTTCTTATAATTCTCATATATTTGGCTTATTTGTTTTTTGAATAAACCCATCTCCCTCCCTCGCGAATTCATTGAATTTATTATATTCCTCGTTTCAACAAAAATTATAGAAGAAATAAAGATTTCCCCCGAGAAATAATTAATCCTTATAAATAATATATTCAATAAGTGAATTTTTCTACCCCTCTTCCCCCTCCCTTATCATTTACACCGCCCAATTTTTGTAGGGGGTTTGGATATTATACTTCTACAGTCAATTACTTATTTAATTTCTGGATCTTTCATCCCCCTATGAATTGTGTCCATCTGGGCTTGTGATAGTTCTTTTTGGGGAAAAAAATCTTATTTTGATACATATGCCCTACAAAAAATAAGTTTTTAGCCACATCCATTATTCATGTTAATCAATCCTGTTGCATGGAGGGGTGTTGTCTGCCTAGGTGCTGGGTATTTCCTTTTTGATATGTCCTTATTTAGATTTCTTATTGCGATCTCATTCAATGTAATTTCATAACTGCAATAGTTGTAAAATTGTTTACCCAAGAAATAACTTTTAATTTTGGACGGTCATGCAGTCATAACTACATATTGAAACAAGAAATGTAATAAATTGTTTTGATTAATGCTATTTAAAAATTTACCTTATTTTACAATGCATTAAAACCTATTGTCTTAGTTTTAATTCTTATCAAATTTCCACTTAAAAAAAATATTTCGTTAAAAGGTTATTTTGAGCATTCTTTAAAAATTAATTCATCTCTCCTACAAAAAAAAAGAAAAAATAGTTTTATGCTGGGTGCCATGGATTTATCGTATCAAAATATAGGCTAATATAGCTGTGCAACGTCTGTCGCTCTCTCTCTCTCTCTCTCTCTCTCTCTCTCTCTCTCTCTCTCTCTCTCTCTCTCTCTCTCTCTCTCTCTCTCTCTCTCTCTCTCTCTCTCTCTCTCTCTCTCTCTCTCTCTCTCTCTCTCTCTCTCTCTCTCTCTCTCTCCTCTCTCTCTCTCTCTTTCTCTTTCTCTTTCTCTTTCTGTCTAATCATCTATCTCGTCCCTCCCTCTTTGTAATACTTTCCTAATTGCTTATATATTTTCCGAGTTAATAGATCAGGTAAAGGATTAACCTATTAAAAAAAACAGATGTAATTATTATAAAGTTACGTTTAAAAAATAATTTTTTTTTTTTAGAACGTTTTAATGAGACCTTATATGATGCATTGGAGCTTTATGCCTTGGACATATGTCAAGTTTGTGGAAGTTATCAGTGCCCCTATTGTCCGCTTTATAGTGGTGCCCTCTACCCAACCTCTTCCATTTCAATTGTTATCATCGCGTTTTTTCTCTTGGTTTTAAAATGTTCTACATTGTTTTAAATAACTGTGCCTAATTGTATCATTCAGACTTTTTTTTCACATTCCAAAGTCCAATGAAGTTTGAAAAAAAAAAGTTTTATTCGGTAGAAGTGTAATTTTTATAAATTTTTAGAGTTTGTTTCTTAAGTTAATAGTAGAATGAATGGATAATCAATTTTGATTTTCTTTTGTTGCCTGTGGCCATTTTTATTTTTTGGAAAATATTTACGGAATTATTTATGGGAAATAAGCATGGCTCTTTTACAAAAATACAAATATTATTTTTAATAACTATACATTGTTCCAAACTTCGTATATTGCTTGAAACAGTTAAAAGAGCCGTTGAGAATTATTTGAAGCAACGAAGACTTTAGCCAATTTTTTTCGCAGAAAATAAGACGAAGTGTAAAGAATATGGTGAATGAAAAATTTATTTTTGTAATATAAATGTTTCACGATTCTCATTGGTCATGATGTTTTATACAATATTTTGTAAAAAGACAAGTCGTTGTATTCTACTAATATTATACACAAATTACTTATACATGCTTGAAATAGGTCAAATTAGAGAACAGTTCAGAGCTCTTTTCTTTTCTTGGTAGATTAGTAAGAATTTAAGCAGAAAGGCACCGAACTATTTTTTGGAAAATATTTACGGAATATTTGAGATTAAGAAGAATAAGCATGGTTCTTTCACCAAAATAAAAATATTGTTTTTAATAACTGTACAGTGCTCCAAATTTTGGATTGCTTGAAACAGTTAAAAGAGCCGTTGAAAATTATTTGAAGCAACATAAACACATTCAATTTTACAACTAAAGTCTTTAGCCTCTTTTTTTTGCAAGAAAGAAGAGACTAAATTAAAAAAAAATATTTATTTTCATATTGAAAATGTTTTAAAATTATCATTTGTCATGATGTTTTATAAAGTATTTTCATGTAATATTTCGGTTATTAATGGAACAGATTAGTAAGAATTTAAGCAGGATAGCACAGAACGATTTTTTGGAAAATATTTTTGATGACGAAAAATAAACTTGGCTCTTTTATAAGAATACAAATATTGTCTTGAATAACTGCTTCGTTCAAGATATTTTTTTCCATATCATTCATCCTTCATATCAAAGTACAGAAATTATGATCTGTTTTTTTTTTTTTTTTTTTTTTTTTTTTTTTTTTTTTTTTTTTTTTTTTTTTTTTTTTTTTTTTTGCGCGTTTTGGCCCTTTTTTCACGCGTTACAAAGTGCTACAATGATCTTACGAGACCAATTCATTCTATTTGGTCCTTTCTCAGTTGAGTATTAAATTTTAAGACCTTTGTAGTTTAGGGCCCTAAATCAGTGTTTCTCGGCCTCTTTTTAATCCAAAATCACCAAAATGTCTGAAGTTCGCTGGCCTATTTTTTCTTTTTTTTAATGCTCATGCACTTTTGATATTAAGGAAATATTTCACCATTACAAGGTAACATTGTGGTTATCTAATAAAGCAGGTTTGTAGAACTTGTATTTAAGCCATTGGAATCCCATTATTAAGGATAAAATAATAGTTAAATTAAGGTGATGAACTGGTTTCAAGCAGCTTCAATTTTTTCTTTACTTTAAATAAAGAAAGTTTTACTTACAGTCTTTTGAAAATCAAACAGACTGACAGTTGTAAGATAAACACACTGCAGGTTTTGCAAGTTAACCAGTTCATATAAACAATGTTGCCAATTAATATTTAGTCGGCCCAAAATTATCAGTGAATCACCGACCAGCATCTACGACCAAAAAGACATAAGATAATTTATCGATGATTCATTGTCAAACCACCAAGCTACAGCGAGCCGGTAACTGGTACATTACCTTATGGCGTATCAAAACAATGCGTTTGCATTATTTATTATTTAAAATAATTCTTTGGGTGGGGAATTTGTAGTTAATTGGAATTAATTAATCAGCCTGTCGAGAAACACTGATTTACAGTTTAGGCAAGTTCAAAGTAGAGGTAGTTGTATTAGTTTGTCTTTAATTCGAACAAGTCTACTGTATGATTAGATTGTACTTA
Organism: Artemia franciscana; assembly: GCF_032884065.1. NCBI lineage: Eukaryota > Metazoa > Arthropoda > Branchiopoda > Anostraca > Artemiidae > Artemia > Artemia franciscana. The sequence goes on along the minus strand of NC_088874.1, from coordinate 8,620,444 downwards.
ATTTTATCATTTGCTACTTATGTGCAAGTTTTATCTCTAGTTCACATATTTGCCTTAAGCCGTCCATTTATTTGTCCTTTTTTCTAATTTTTTGAATATTTGGTTTTACTTAATTGTTTATCTTAGTAGTCCTATTGAGTGGCAGCTCTCTTCTTTGTTTCTTCTTCAATTTTATTTTACTGTTTTTGTCATTTCTAGCTTTGTTTACTACCTCATAGAGTAGTCCAGCAGATCAATAGCCGCTCCATAGTATTCAACTTAAATAAAACATAGTCGCTCCACAGACTGCTCCATAGTCCAAACATCTTTAATTTTACCTCTACCAGAAAATTGTATTTGTTAATGGGCTAGCTACAGGCGTATGGTTCCTAGCCCTTATGTGAACAATTTTGTTTTTAATCAATTTTGACCATTAATTTTACCAAGTGCTACTCCAACGACAGTCATAAAAACAAAAAAATAACCATAATGTATGCTGTCTCGTGGAAACTAGAAAAAATGTCATTTTCCCTTCGCCCAAACTCATAGTTCTAATTTCCCTTAACCTCCTCTGCCCCCTCCTTCCAAAAAAGATTTGCTGGAATTCTAACTCGATTCCTGAGCCGTGAGGTAAATTAGAGCATACGTGCCTAATGACGGATCCAGTTTGTCACATTTTATTGAAACCTGTTGACTGTATGTAAGGAGACGTAGTCGCTTGCCTTTAGACTTCTGCCATAAAAGAATAAAAAAAAAACGTGTATTCTGTTATGTGCATCCGAAAACAAACTAACTGATCTAATCTTAAAAGTCCTTAAAGCAAATTCTTATCAAAAGCTCTTGTCTATTAAATAACTAATAATTTTAATCTGACAATGATAGGAAAGATATTATAATCATTTATTACACACTTTAAATAATATGAGAAGTAAGCAATAATTTCAGATTCAGGCTAAGTCAGTCATTTGCACTCACCTCGTAAAAAGTATATCGCTATGCTTTTGCCATATAATAAAGGCTTTTTCTGTTCATCATCCTTTATATAGTTCTTTTTACGCCCTTTTCTTTAATATATTTGTATATAACCATTGTCCAGATTTGTTTTGGAACAAATTTCATTTCTTTATCTGAATTAGGGCTAAATGTATATGTTGAATTATATAGTATGCCATGTTATGTAAAATTAGTCAAAAATATACTGATACATTTTATGTGTCCTTTTGATTTGGAGTTTATCTTAAAGTACCAAAGACAGTGACGATGCAATCTGATTGCTTTAATTGTTTTAATTAGAAACTTAGACAGGGATACAAATATTGAACAATATGGACAAGTCATTAATTCAGTCTTTAACGAAAAAGACCTCTACTCGCAGTTGTACAATTTCTGGTACCAGCAGGCCTTGATCAAATAGGTGTGGGGCCCGATCGGATTTTTTTTTTCAGTACCCTCTTTATTTATTAAATATTTAAATAAAATATATCTGCATAGTAGTTTACATACGTAAATTATTTCGAGTATGTAGAAAATCTCTCTAATATAGGATTGTCCCAATTAAATTCAATAAACTTTAAATGAAGTTTTACGGGTATTAGTCTTTCTTATATCATAAAATATATATTACTATTGTAATAAATGCATTAATATATCTCATCGAGCAATGCAATCTTAAAATAAATAATATTTATTTATTTGAATAATTCATAATTTATCCCTTATCGTCAAAAACAATTTTTTTTTTAATTCAAAATATCTTTTGTTTGTGTTGATGGTAACGTGGGACCCTTTAAAATACGGGGTCCGATAGGTTCCAAACTTGCTTTATCCAGCTTTCACTGATAACTATATGTGTTAAGCCGTATAAACTACCTCTGGTGAAAAATCAAAGATCCCAGCTCCAAGAAAACAATTCTGATCTGATATCTAGTAAAAGTGCTATTGCTGCTTTTCTAAGAAAACTACAGCTGTATAAGAATAATATCAAGCGTCGTGCATTTGAACAGTTTCCTTGTTTGGCCTGTGTTAATAGTGATTTTCAAGATGAAGATCGTGCATTATATGGTGAATATTTGGAAAATATACATGAAGATATGCAAACCCGGGTTGGCGACCTACTCGGGATAGATATACCGATTTGGATTTCAATTCCTTTTGAAGTTAATGTTCCCGAAATAGACATATCTTTGCAAGAGCTTCTCAACGAAATGCAAAGTGATGAAATAATGCATGCAAAATTCAAAGATCGCCAAGTACAATATATGGAAAACAAATGATGTTGCTACAAAGTACCCTTTGCTCTGGGATGAAGCGCAGTTCTACGTTATTGCTTTTCCTACATCTTATCTTGTTGAAGCGGGATTTATTCGTGTTTCTCAAATGTTATCAAAAGATCGTAATAGACTTGACATTGTGAAAAGGGGTGATCTTCGACTATAATTAACATCAATAGAACCAAATATAAATAAACTCGCCGAGAAGAATCAACCACAGGGATTTCATTGAATAAACATGCCTTTTCCTTTTCTTAATCACACACTTAATTTCAACTCCTTTTTTCTCCAGTTTACATAATGCTGAGGTGAATTAAACTGCCTGAGGAGCTCTACATGAGCTTGTGTTGCTTGCCCATGGAAGAAACATTGTAATATTGTAGTTATTATCACAATAATAGTAATAATAATAATTATTATTATTATAGTAGAATAGTTTATTTGTTTTAAATTAGTGTTCATTTAAAAGTAAAGATTAATCGTATACTCTTTCTTTGATAATTAAAACCTTAAAATTTATATTAGGAAGAATAGAAAATTGTTCGTATGTCCAATAGCTATGAAGGGGTCCACTAAGATAAAAAGAAGGGAAAATGGGTCCATGGGTAAAAAAAAGGTTGTGAACCACTGTTCTAGAGTCTAGACTTTCTACAAAGGTTAATCGTGTGGAAAAACTAATCAAGGTCGTTGTGACAAAGCTGGATGCTTATGAATTGAATTAACCGCAACTGCCAAAGCCTATAATTCCCGACTTGCATACTACTATTGTTGTGCGAACCTTCTCCCTATACTCTCGGACCGAATAAAACGACAAGTTGTGATAGATCACATAAATGGTCATGAATCAATCACTGGTATATGTCTTGTACGTGACAAACTGATTATCAATATAGATGAGTCTGTTGCCGAAGATTTCCATTTGTCAGTAACTGAAGCGATAAATGACTCTTCTGTGAAAGTCCAAGCCAAGAAGTTTTACGGCCTTTTGAAGGGAGTTCAAAGTGATTTTGAATTATCTAACCTGATACCCTGCCCTGGGAAATCCACTTGGGTAGAACTTGAATTCTCTGATGCAAAGCCAAGAGCCTAAAGTTATTAAAAACCAGTCTGAAAGATTTATTATTTTTTATGGCTATTATTGATCGTATCCCGAAGGTAATGTAAAAGAAAGCAGGAAAAACAAGCAAGGAAAATCTTCTAGCCTAAGAACACCAGAGATAGCAAAAATCTTGTAGGTAAAAACTTATGCTCAGTACCAAAGTAATAACCAAATGGTCATGGCCCGAAAAAAGACCCAGTCATGGTTGATCATGGTCATGGTCATGGCCCGGCGTCATTCTCAACTATTAAGATTGAAGGCCAATCTGTCGACGTGGTAATGTAGTATAAACATATACCTATAAAACATACACTCAGTACAAAAGAAAAACATAAAATGGGTTAAAGTACACAATAGAAGGTAAACTTAGTTTGCTTTTAATTGCTCGTTTTACTTTATTTTATTATATTAGGTAGTGTTGAGAATACCCCGGGGCTCGCAAAGCTACAACCTGTTTTGTTTCATCATTGAAATCGGCTTCAAGCAAAGAATGGCGAGTTTTTTTCAAGAAACTATTCTCAAGTGGCAGCGATGAAAGGTTCACACGGTTAGGACACGTTTTGTAAATGAAGAATTGCATGTTGCCAAAGATCATCCTTTTCCAATATCCATCTAGGGCCAAAAAAGCAGGTCGTTCTTGAATCAGGCAAGAAGAAGTAGTAAGAACCAGTTTAGAAGAAATTGACCATTCTTGGGAGGGTGCTAAGGCAGAAGCTTCGAATGAATCGGGATGAAGAGGAAGTGTGGGATCATTTCTCGTAAGAAGAGATCCCTCTCTTCTCATATTAAAATACTCTTCCTGCTAAAAAATTTTGAGAAAATTTGAATGAAATATGCTATCCATAAGCGGCTCTCGTCTTTATAAACTTATTCAAAAAATTCGTTTATGCAGCATAATTATAATTTTGTGGCAACATGACAATTGTGTATTTACTTAATAGTTTAGTATCAAATTTTCACTATGTACATCAAATTTGAAATTTTTTTTGGGTAATGAAGTCTATTCTTAAACTTAGCAGAAAAAAATAACATTTCAATTTACATTGTATTTCAATAAAGATTTCGGCTTACTAAAAAGATAATGTTCAGATAAAACTTTTTATTAGAATGTAAGAGTTTTAATGTCTCCTCTGCACCGTGGCACATTTAAGATTGACCAGTTTTCTTTGATTGAAAGTGCTGTTTAATTGTTCCATGTTCTTTCAGCAATATACAATAATATAACCAAGGTTTTTTCGTCCACAACACAACAGATCCTTCGCTAACTCATACTTATTTTAGTTTACCCTCACTAGTCCGGGTCTTCGAAATCAATAAGCTGGAGCGATCGACCAGATCGGTTAAAAGAATCTGAATATAGGTGTATACGTAACACCAAAGCAGTACAAAACCATTCAGATGCACGGTGGGTAAAAACAAAAGGATGCACAGTCAAAGTGGCGTCAATGGGATCGCCCTCAAAAAGACCAATTATAATCTTTATAACAATAAGTCAAACTTCTAATTTGGCTCATTTTTTGCACTGAGTAACTGGGATATTTGCCGAAAAATTTCTCTCTAGTTAAAATTAAATGAAAAAAACTAATTTTTTTAGCTGAAAGTAAGGAGCGACATTAAAACTTAAAACGAACAGAAATTACAAAGAGTCAAACTTTAGCGTAAAGAGCAGGGATTGCAGAGGGGACAACCCATTTCATATACGGAGTAATTTCTGTTCGTTTTAAGTTTTAATGTCCCTCCTTACTTTCAGCTAGAAAAATTAGTTTTTTTTTTATTTAATTCCTGAACGTTTTTGAATTAATGCATGTTTGGTTTTGGCTCTCCGCACATAAATTATTAAAATGAAATTTGTATATTAATTCTTTTTTGGCTAAATGGCTTTCTCTTAGTTTTGATCAGACGATTTTGAGAAATAAGGGATGGAGAAGGAGGCCTAGTTGCCCTCCAATTTTTCGTACTTAAAAAGGCAACTAGAACTTTTAATTTTTAACGAACGTTTTTATTAGTAAAAAATATACGTAACTTAAGAATTAACTTACGTAACAAACTTTCATAACCTTATATTTTTATTATGTATACGAGGGGGTTTGTACCCTCGTTAATACCTCGCTCTTTACACTAAATCGTAAGTTTTGTCCCAATTCTTTAAGAATGACCCCTGAATCAGAAAGGCCGTAGAATAAATAGTTGAAATTACTAAAAATACTTTAGCATAAAGAGCGAGGTATTTATCTCCTCCTAAATACCTCGCTCTTTATGTTGAAGTATTATTAGAACCCCTCATATTTGTAATAATATCTGTTCGTTTTAATTTTCAATGCTACTCCTTCCTTTCATTTGAAAAAAGTTTTCATGTTTATTTTTCATTGTTTTATTATAGTAATGCTAGTAAATCCTGCACCGTTTTCATTGAATTTTCCTTCCCCCATGACAGATTCCTCCAAGGAAAGATCCTCCAACATAGCCCGTCTCCTCAGTCCCACCCCCAAACAAAACAAAATCCCCCTGAAAACGTCTGTACACTTCCCAATAACCATTACTATATGTAAACACTGGTCAAAGTTTGTAACTTGCAACCCCTCCCCCAGGGATTGTGGGGGAGTAAGTCATCCCCAAAGACATAGTTATTATGGTTTTCGACTATGCTGAACAAAATGGCTATCTCAAAATTTTGATCTGTTGACTTTGGGAAAAAATGAGCATGGGAGGGGGCCTAGATGCCCTCCAATTTTTTTGTCACTAAAAAAGGGCACTAGAACTTTTCATTTCCGTTAGAATGAGCCCTCTTGCGACATTCTAGGACCACTTGGTCGATACGATGTCCCCTGGAAAAAAAAACAAACAAATAAACACGCACCCGTGATTTGTCTTCTGGCAAAAAATACAAAATTCCACATTTTTGTAAATAGGAGCTTGAAACTTTTACAGTAGGGTTTCTGATACGCTGAATCTGATGGTGTCATTTTCGTTAAGATCCTACGACTTTTAGGGGGTGTTTCCCCCTATTTTCTTAAATAAGGCAAATTTTCTCAGGCTCTTAACTTTTGATGGGTAAGACTAAACTTGATGAAACTTATATATTTAAAATCAGCATTAAAATGCGATTCTTTTGATGTAGCTATTGATATCAAAATTCAAGTTTTTTTAGTTTTGTTTACTATTGAGCCGGGTCGCTCCTTACTACAGTTGGTTACCACGAACTGTTTGATTTAAAACAAATCCAAAATTTCCTCTTCACAGCTAAAAAATTTGATTAGTGTGGCAAAAACGTCTAAATACGTAAATGGGGATGCTTAGGACTTTCCATTTGGCTAATTGTTTGGTTTCCGTTGCGTATCGCATAGCGACAGCGCACCAAGGCTAAGGCAAAATTTTAATTTTCAAATGCAATGTGTTCTATCCTAATTAATGGATTTGCTAATATCTCAGAGCTACTCTGTACATGCTGGTAAGCAACATCTGCTGAAGCATAGTAGGCCTAGCTTATATTTGTACAGAATTTGTTATTATCCTGACAGCCAGATCGTTGTAGACCTAGGCTACCTTTTTTTCATGTAAAACCAGGGTAGGCTAGCCAACAGAAAAACATTAAGACACTATACGGTAAAATTCTAGTTAATTGACTTCTTGCTATCTCGGAAAGGGCTTAGGTTAGGAAAATGAAGGTTTCAGGGATGGGTCTACAGGCTAAAGTATGTCCCAGGATGGTATTTTAAAGTACCCACCTCCACTCCTTCTCCCTCTAGAGGGCCCTGAAATTTGCCTACATAACAGGTCTATACCTATTGAAATTTTGACAAAACAACATTTTACCTTAATTTTCAGTTACTAGTTGCTTTTTCTCTGCCTTTAGCCTAGTTCTGAAAATGCAATTCCTGTTATTTGAGTAGAATTTTGAGCCATAGGCTATCAATGTTTTTTTTTTTTTTTTCAAAATTTAGGAAATGTATTTTCATATCTTTAAAACCATATAAAATGGAATCAAGCCAAGTTATGAAGCTGAAAACAATTTGTTATACTTCAATTAAGCAAAAGATCTATTTTGTAAGGTTTCACTTTTATAACACACATATTTTTAAAAATCATCAAAGGTCAGAGCCCTTTAGAGCAATAAGGAGTTGAGGTAGTTGCTTCAAAATACCTTCCTGGGACATACTTTAGTCTGTAAATTCATCCCTGAAAGTTTCATTACCCTAACCTAAACCCTTTCTGAGATATCAAGAAGTCAATTAACTAGGATTTTACCCACTATACTACTGTAAGCACAGTCTAGGATAAAATATCACTTAATAGAGGACTCTGTAGACCTGTAGTTGCTGGTCATATTGGTAAATATTTAGGCCTAGTAATAGCCTAGTTGGCGGTCTCCTCTGTGGGAACATACTTGATGAATAAAAGTAGTGCTGAATTTATCTTGTGCTATTTTGAAATAATTTTGTTTCTTTTCTGACTGTTCCCCCACCATTTCATTAGCCCAGGAATAGCTATAGGTCTTAAGCTGTGTTAAAAACTAAAAGAAAACACAAAAATCACAAAATGTTTATTCTATAGTATGCAGTATTTTTCTGTATTCAGGCTAGAGTAAATATATATATATATATTAGCTCCTCTTCAAAAGATTAATTATTAAAACAAAAAGTGATTTGTTATTAGATTTCAAATTTTAGGCTATTTTCTTTTTTAGGCTTAATGTTAAGACTACATTTTTGATAATTCTAGGGTTATTGTGTTGTATATCATGTTCGTGGGTATAGGCAGTATCTTTTCTAGGGGGGGGGGGCATATAAATGATTCCCAAGGTCCTTTGAGTAAAGGTCTTTAGAAATTTGTCACTCTATATTTGCCAAAACTTGTCCTTTAAGGATTTTCTGTGTTCTACTTTTTCCATTATACTACAATAAAATAGACCTACTTCCAATTTCCAGAAAACATTTGTTGGGATCTTTCAGAACAGTGATAAATCTCTTTCTGCAACAATCAGTAGCCCCTCTCACTTGGTATTGTATGATTTATCCCCAGCAATAGAGATGATGAACAATGCACACTGATTCCAAAATGTGGCAGTTCAAAACAGATTGACAATACCCACTTGTTTAAATTAAAATTTAAAACCAAAGTTTACCTTATGAATGCCATAACAATCAATAGACTATAAGAGGATCAAAGTTGCTGAGTATCTCTCCTTCCTGGTAAGATGTTTCAAGTGTCAAGCCTATGCATATTTCCAGCAACTGCAAAAATGAAGCTATTTGTGCAGTCTGCAGTGACCATGGTCATTCAAGCTCCAAAACATCTCCTTGTCAAAGGCCCAAGAAGTGTGCATTGTGCAAATCACAGGATCATCCCTGTTACAGCTTCACATGTCCAGTCACTCAAGAACTTTTAAAGTAAAGTTAAGTCTGCATAATGGCTCAAGCCTTAAGTCTTTTATCATGGAATATCAATGGTAAAGTGGTTGACAAAGGCCCAGTCCTCTCTGAACTTATAAGTACAAATGAAATAATTTTTCTGCAAGAACATTTTTTATCTGATGAAAGGAAATATCTACTCAGCATTTCACAGAATTCTTATCTCTTATTTCACCCTGTGAAAATGAATCAGTGCCATGGCTGACTTTCAGGCAGATTAGCTATCATTTCACAATTTCCCATCAATTTCCTTGAGTCAAATGACCATTTCATTGCTGCTGAATATTTGGGCCATACAAACATACTTTGCCAATTACTACCTGCCAAGTAATTACTGCTTTTTGCAATCAGAGAATAAATTTATAAATGCTTGCAAAAGGCTAGCAAGTTTTGTGAAGAGAGTTTCAAAGTGCCATAATGCTTGAGTTTTCATCACAGGAGACTTTAATTATGACTTAACAGACAATTCATTGGCAAGAACCCAACTCCTTCTGAATTCCCTCCCCCCTTGCTACTCAGTTGCTGCCAAAACAGAAACCTTTATGTTTATTGGTGTCCTGTCAGTGACTTCTAACCTTGATCATTTTATTGCATCTTTCCCCTGTGAAACTGTTAAGGTAATTAGTGATGGCTTTTATTTGGATCACCTTCCAATAAAGTTGAAAATAAATGCTTCATTTAATGCCCCTAAACAGCCAGATAAAAAGTGGTTTTATATAAAAGACTGGAAAAAAGTTAACCATGAGAGGTTTCATCTTGAATGTGATAGAATATTAAATAAAATTAAGGTGCCCTTTCATTTGTTGTGCATGCACTCAGGCCTTAGTGAAAAAGAAATAGCCATCAGACTTACCACCTATCTAGATGAATTAACCATGCATTAAAGTGTGCTGAACCTTCAGCTGTTCTATGCAAGCATGTTAGGAAAGGCTCTCAAGTTCAGGGTTGGTCAAAAAACCTTTTCCTTATTTCTGTGTGCAAGTCTTCTAAAATTTGGCTGAATATTCGGAAGGATTGCAACAAACTGAAGTCTGGAACTGAACTGAACTGAAACTGAAGTAATGGTTTGCAGCTATGTTCTAAATGTTTTTTTTTTGCTAAAGTGTTAAGAAAACATAAGGCTGATCTTATTGAGAAAAATGCTCATAAAATTGCAGAGAATCCTTTGAAACTCTGGAAAAAAATTGAATGCCCTTGTGAACACATTTGTGCAAATAATATTCCTGAGCCTGAGTGGATATATTATTATAAGTGTGAGTTTTTTTCTCCCAATCCTGCTCTTGAATCAAAAGAATTAAGTGTTTGTCTGAAAAAAACACAAACCTTCAACATTTATAAGTAAGCCAAGTGATTTATTGTTTTATTGTAAAAAACTAAAGAAAAAAAATTCCATGGGATTGAAGGAATTACTGCAAGACATTTTGATTATGCAAGTGCTTTTCTTTTTAATCATTTATCTCTACTTTTTCAAATGTCTATTGAAAATGGAGTTGTTCCTTATCCATTTACAGTTGGTCAAATAACCCCTATCCTGAAAAAAGGCAAAAAGGATTTTATTGTGTGTAATTTGTTCTGACCTATAACAGTTTCTTGCACTATTTTTAGATTATTTGAGTCAGTTATTTTGGATGAAATTGTCTCTAAATGTTATGTCCCACCCAACCAGTTTGGTTACTACAAAGGTATGAGCTGGGAGCATGTCCTTTTTGCTTTACTGAATGTTCTTGATTATGCAGAAAGAAGTAGATCCCATATTATCCTCTGTGCTTTAGATGTTGCTCAAGCTTTTGACTCTTCCTTTTTTCCCAAGTTTTATTTGAAGTGTATAAAAGAGGGGTGAAGTCTTGAATAGTAAAGTGTCTTCTGTATATATACCATCACCTTAAGGCGAAGTTAAAGGGGGGATTGTCCCTTTTTGATATTTTGAAAGATGTCTGTCAAGGTGGCCTGTCTAGATCTTGGCCTGTCAAGACGTCTCTTTTTTAATAAATGACACCTGTGATTTTTAAGTGAAGACGCGAGATCAGCCTTGTTGAACTTTTCTCTAGCAAGTACCAGTGCTAATCCTGGCTTAGGCAACCAGGTTTCAGTTGAAGATATAGTTTCCAATTCAAGGTCTGTGTCTCGTTTTTGTTCCTTAGCCTAGAATGTCCCATCCTTGTAATGATTGCTACAGAAAATGTGGAACTGGGTCATTCCAGTGTTCTAAGTGCAATGCATGGTTGCACCCAGCTTGTGCTGGCATCACAAAAAGTAGTCGCCTAAAAAACCCTAAATGGTTATGCGTACAGTGCCGATCAACAATGGTCGTAAATGACGAGATTATTACCAACGATAACCAACCTGAAGTGATCCAACCACCCGAGGTTAAAAAGCCTCACCTTATTTCTATTGAAGAAAATTCAACTAATTCCAAGGATAATCAACTGGAAGTGATCATTCCAATTGGTATTGTTAATTCCCCATCCATACCTCGTGTTTCGAATAATGATAAAAATAGTTCCCCTGGATCGATTGATTCTGCAAAAATTACCACCTACCATCAACCCCAAATTACCCCACAAATTTCTTGCTCCAGTAAAGATGAAGTCACGTGCAATGCAAAAAAGGCTAGTGTGTTTGAGCCCCATACCTGTGAAGATTGCCTAAAAAAAGATGCAGAAATCGTCAATCTCAAGAAACGGATTATTAATCTCGAATTTCTTTATGATAGCTTGTCTGATCTTTACGAGTGCCAGAATAGTAATCTCTTCAAGGACAAAGAAATCAAATTGTTAAAAGTCGGTTTTCAGCTCGCAATTGTTGAAGCTTTACATACTTTAAATTCCCCTACACAGCCCAGAATTCCTCATTTAGCTGATACTTCTGCAAATATTCATTACCAAAATTCTTCGGTTCATCAAGCAAGGGCTAGTGAACTTCCTTCGTCAGAATTTTCTCAAGGGATTAAAAAGGTTACGCAACCTAATCATACTGACCTCGCTTCAACCGAAGATAATTTATTGTTGAAATCCAGTGTTAACGACACATCTTTGAAAAGTGACAATGCAGTTGAACTGACTTGAAGCGGAAATTCTTACACAATGCAATCAAATATTCAAAAAAATGAGCTTAATGATTTTACGCGTAATAAACCTAATGTGTGTTTTAACTTCTTAGATAGTAGATGTATTTCTAATAATTGTAAATATTTACACATTTGTAAATTTTTTGTTTTTAGCCGCTGTACAAATGATCTGTGTAAATACCCCCATGTTGATATTTGTAAAAAGTTTTCAAGTGGAAGGTGCTTTGGCTGTACAAAAGCTCATATTGAATCGCCAATTAAAGGTCGTAGTAGGCTCCACAAAACTGGGCTGCCCAGAAGCCACCTTAATCCTGCTAAATCTACTAAGCATTTTAAGTCGTGTAATTTTGCTCATGTATCATCAGACGCGGGGGGTAGGTTTAAAATCCAACCTTTTTAGGGCAGCGTCGAAGGCACTCACGACCCCCTCCTCCCCTTGGTCAAGTTCCTGTCGACTTTCATTCTTATCCCCCTGCATTCTCAGATCAACAATTAATAAACCCTTCCCGATTACATACTCCCCCCCCCCTTACCCCTTGTTATCTCCTCTCCCTCTCCGTATACAGAAGTCATATTTCCTTCCCCCTTACAGTATGCTGCCCCATACCCTCCCTACTCCGCCGCAAACCAGCAATTTCTTGACGGACATGAATCACTATTCCCACCCAGCCCCCCTTTCCCAGCACCTTACGAAACCCCAGCCCATTCGTTTTATCCCTCGTGCCTACCCTGTAAACGTGACTCAGGTCTGAGACTTTTTCCGTCCAATAATTGTCATATAATAAGTCCTCGTGCTTCGTCCATATCCTTGCCCGTCCCCCCACATCCAAATCCCCAAAGCAAATCCTTCCCTTACCCCTCTTCTCCAAAGCATAATAAAATAAAATTAAAACCCTACCCCCCAGGAAATTCTCAAACCCATCAAGGTTCCCTGTCGCGATTCCTCAGTCGGTTTGATTTTCCTAAGCTGTTAGTTACTAATGCTGAAAGTCTTAATTTTGAAAAGCTTACTGAACTCGAGGTGGTTTCAGAATCACATTTGATAGATATTATAGCTGTTGCTGAAGTTCAATCCCATGACCCAGGGTCCCTACACCTGACAAATTATTCAGAGTTTATTAAACTCCGTCCTTCAGACCACCCACTTGGGAAAAAAGGTGGCGGAGTTCTGTTTTTTACTAAGAGTCACCTTTACCCAAAGGTTATTCAAGTCCCTAACTTATCCGAGTATGATGAAATCCTCTGGCTAAGTGTTAGACCAAAAGTACTCCCTCGTCCATTTAGTATTATTGTAATAGCTGTTTTCTATTACTCCCCAAATCAAAATATCGAGTCAAAACGTAATTTTATCCAGCAATTACAGGCAAGTGCTGATTTTGTTATTTCTAAGTACCCCAATGCTGGCCTTTTTTTAGTTGGCGATGCCAACGACCTTAAAATGGATTCCTTTTGTGCTTCACTTGAAGTAAAGCAAATTGTTAAAACACCGACGACTCGGGGAAATACCTCTCTTGATGTTATTTTAACTAATATGTATAATTTTTACACCCCTCCCTCAACTTTGCCCCCATTAGGTGGGAGTTATCATATTTCCATTCTTTTGTCCCCCTCCTCAACTTTTAAGCATACTTTCTCAAAGACTTATAGCACTTACCGCCCCCTTCAAAATTCTGGTCTTCTTTCTTTTGGTATGTGGCTGAGTACTGAAGATTGGTCCGACATTTATAGCTTACAAAACCTTGATGAGAAAACAGCCACGTTTCATAAAAAGCTAATTGATAAATATCAAATTTGTTTCCCAGAAAAAAGGTTTAAAAGGTGCTCAAGTGACAAACCCTTTATTAATCAAACAATAAAAACACTAATTAGAACCAAATTGAAGCTGTTTAAGAATGGTAAACTCGATCAAGCCAATATATTAAGAAAATCAATTAAAAGAGAAATTCGTAAATTGGCACGATCATACTACAAAAATAAGATCGAAGAATTGTTCACTAATAAGCAAAAAAACTGGTATTCCGAGGTTAAAAAGCTATTTGGCAGGAGTCTTGACCAGATTAATTTCAACTTACCAGAGCCCCCTGATGTTACTGCAAATAGTCTAAATAAATTTCTCGCTTCCATTGTCCAGAGCCTTCCAGCATTGCTAATCCAATTATCAACAGGAGCCCCATCCCCTCTTTTCCCGACTGTTTCCCCGTCTGAGATTGAAAGAAGAATTAATAAACTAAGAAATACAAGTGTTTGTCCTTTGGATATCCCAATTCCTCTTATTAGAGCCTTCGGTGACTTCCTGTCTAAGCCCTGGTCTGTCCTGTTTAACGAAATTACTAAGTCTGGGCAAATTCCAACAATTTGGAAACAGGGTTTTATTACCCCTTTGAAAAAGACAAACGGAAAGCCTGGCTTTGATGGTGTTCGACCTATTACGCTTACTCCTATTTTTTCAAAATTGTATGAAGGATTCCTTGCAGATTTGCTAAAGGAAAAAATCCTACCTCTTACTGACCTGAAACAATTTGGAAACCTAAAATCAACGTCTACTTCCCACTACCTCGTTTCTCTTATTGACCACATCGGGAAAATCCTCGAAAAACCTAATTCCTGGCTAAACTTAATTTCTATTGACCTTCAGAAAGCTTTTGACCTTGTTAACCACAATATTTTAATTGAGAAACTAGAAAGCGAGTTCAATATCGATCCCTTACTGGTAAAATTGGTTGCCTCCTTTTTAACAAATAGATCACAGGTGGTTAAATACCAGAACCATTACTCAAATCCTCTTCCTATCTACAATGGCATACCCCAAGGAACTCTCCTAGGCCCCCTCCTTTTTTCAGTCATGGTTAACAGCCTTGCGAAGGAAGTTCCTGACCGTTGGAAATTTGTTGATGACCTAACGATTGTTGAAAGTTGCTTCAGAAATTTACTAAGTGACCCTATGAGTATTCTCAATGAAATTGGAAGTGAGGCTTTGGACCTAGATATGACCGTAAACCCCTCTAAGTCCATGATAATGCCGATTTGTTTCCTCAAATCCTCGCCCTGTTTTCTTAATCCTATCCCTCCTGAAATTTATGCATCCTCGGTTAAATTACTTGGAGTCACAATTTCTTCAAATTTAAAGTGGGATATCCACGTTAAAGATATTATCCATAAAGCTAATGCGTCTATCGCTCTCCTTAAGCTCCTAAATAAATATAGCGTCCCCCCTTCTCACTCCTTAAGGTTGTACACGTCTTTTGTCCGTCCGCATCTTGAATATGCTTGTCCAGTTTGGCACCCTGGCATCTCCCATGAAGAATCAGACAAAATTGAGTCAATCCAAAAAAGAGCCTTGCGAATAATTTTCAAAGAAGGCAAGGTGCCTTACTCTCTGCTCCTAAAAAAAAGCTAGTTTGGAAACCCTTGAGCGAAGGAGGTTGTCGTTGTGCCTCCGTTTTTCAAAAAATGCAATAACGAACCCTCGGACGGCAAGTATTTTCCCCAAACGTCACTCACCATCCAGATTACGACAGCCTCGAGCTGTGTCTGAGCCTATCCCAGTTTTGTCTCCCATTCGCTGCGTTACTTCCAGATATGAAAAAACCTTTGTCCCCTTCATCACAGAAAAAATAAATAAAATAGCCAACTAGTTTCTCCTCCCCCCTTTTTTTTGTGAGGTGCTTTAGGTCGTTACACTAATTTGCTTGCCTCCCGCTGTTTTGGTTTAGTTTCCCTTTTAATTCATATGTGTTTTTCGTGTGTTTTATGCTTCGTTCTTTTTTTTGTGAGTTTTTGGACTTTTTTTAGTGTCCCTTTTAATTTGTAGATATATATGTTTATTTCTTGTTCATTTCTGTGTTATTATACTTTTTTTTGTCCCCTTTCCTTTTTTTTCTGACTTATATATTTTTTTATTTATTTTTTTTGACTCATAATTTGATTATTTATTATTATTAGCTTTGTGTTTTTTGCTTTGTTTGTTTTATTAGTCGACTCCGAAGTCCGAATTCGGCCCTTTGAGGGCTTGTGATAGTGATTTTTTCGAAATAAATATCATATCTTATCTGCCTTTTTTATGTAATAACTCTGTTTTACATGCCAAAATTCTGTTAATTTTAGTTGTATTCACCATGGATTTAACTTGTCTTTAATAACTTTTGCAGATGACATTTTGAATCTAAGCTATACTTTTAGTGGATGTGAAAACGTGTTTAATCAGCTTTACAATTAATGTAAAGATATTGGGCTTTCTTTCAATGTAGGAAAAAACTGTTGTTGTAGCTTTCAATTTTAAAGAGATAAATGGCCCTATTTTTTTTATCTTTAGC
Organism: Artemia franciscana; assembly: GCF_032884065.1. Lineage (NCBI taxonomy): Eukaryota > Metazoa > Arthropoda > Branchiopoda > Anostraca > Artemiidae > Artemia > Artemia franciscana. The sequence goes on along the minus strand of NC_088874.1, from coordinate 8,604,308 downwards.
TATTGTTCATGTCCCCCTTTCTCAAAAATTAGTTTTACCTTGGAATGCCTATTGGAAAAAATATGAAAGAAACTGTGAAATTATCTCTTGAAAACTTGAAGAAAAAACTGAGAATTGCTTATGCTTCAATTGTATCTAATATTAAACACCTAGATAAATTAAATCTTGCAAAAATTTATAATAGCCTTGTTGTACATCATCTCCTTTCTCTTTGTCCATTTTGGCAGTTTTTTTAGTGAACATCAGAAACTATCTGTTTGTAGAGTATATTTTTTTTATGCTAAATTTCTTCTCAGTTACCCTCCTTGGACTAGAAATAGTTACTTAATGAATTAATTCCACCAAGTTTTGCCTATATGTGTTATTGATAAAAGGCTACATGATTTTCATTCTTCTATGTTGATAGCATCTCATCCATGGTCAGAATTATTTATTTAACTGCTTCTTGTTGTTGATTTGCATTTATTTGTAGCTTATTTGTTTATGGCACTTGGTATTAACCAAGTGACATATAGCAATTGCAAATTCTGTCAGTCTGTTGGTCCTGGTTTTGCTACTTTAGGCACTTCCAGGTAAGCTAGGACGATTAAATTTGGCAGGCTTATCAGGGACCGGACCAGATTAAATTAGAAATAGTCGTTTTTCCTGATTTGATCATCTGGGGTGGGGGGGGGGGCTGGCTAATTTGGAAAAAATAGAAAAAATGAAGTATTTCTAACTTACATACGGTTGATCAGATCTTAATGAAATTTGATGTTTGGAAGGATATAGTGTCTCAGAGCTGTTATTTTGAATCCTGACTGGATCTGGTGACATTGGGGGGGGGGGGGTTGGGAGGGGGAAACCTAAAATCTTGGAAAACACTTAGAGTGGAGGGATCAGGATGACACTTGGTGGGAAAAATAAGCGCAAGTCCTAGATATATGATTGACATAACCGGAACGGATATGCTCTCGTTGGGGTACTTGGGGGGGGGGGTTAATTCTGAAAAATTAGAAAAAATGAGGCATTTTTAACTTACAAACGGGTGATTGGATCTCAATGAAATTTGACATTTAGAAGGATATCGTGTCTCAAAGCTCTTATTTTAAATCCCAACCAGATGTGGTGACATTGGGGGAGTTTGGGAGGGACCTAAAATCATGGAAAACGCTTAGATTGGAGGGATTGGGATGAAACTTGGTGGGAAAAATAAGCATAAGTCTTAGATACGTGATTGGCATAATTGGAATGGATCCGCTCTATTGGGGGGGGGGTTAATTCTGAAAAATTAGAAAAAATTACGTATTTTTAACTTACGAAGGAGTGATCGGATCTTCATGAAACGTCATATTTAGAAGGACCTCGCAGCTCAGATCTCTTATTTAAAATCTCAACCGGATCCAGCGTCATTGGGGGGGGGGGTGGACTGGAAATCTTAGAAAATACTTAAAGCGGAGAGATCATGATGAAACTGGAGGGGAAGAATAAAAACCTGTCTAGGTGAGAGGTGGGTACAGTGGCGCACTTTCAGGTCAAAGCATCGTAACTTTGGCAAATATTAACATTTTTGGACGATTTTTAAACTGTTGTGCAGTCAGTTTATTATTCTACACTGGTGATTTATTTCACACTTCTTCTTTGAACCAGTTTTTGATGGAGTCATGTCTTCTGACAGCCACTTTTTGCGCCATTGTTGCCGACTAGGCGGGAACTATGGTGCACCCCATCTGGAACAGTGGCGCAATCAAACTGCTAAGATGAATACTTCGTTTAATGAGTAAGGAAGTACAAAATAATGAACTGAAAATACCTAAAAGATGAATACTTCGTATAATGAGTAAGGAAATAAAAAATAATAAACTGAAAATAAAAGAAGAAGGCCCACTAGTTAATATTGTAAGCAGTCAAGTCAATGGGGAAGACCAGTTGCTCCGCCTGTCTTTCTGTGCCACCAGAAATATTCGGAGCAGGTAGCTTCATTTCGACACTCGACTTGCTGAAAGTGTAATTTTCACTGGTCCTGATGAACTTGTAGAAAGGAACCATTCTCTTAATATACATGAGCTCAATGTCAAAGCTGGACTCAGAGAGGACTTTGCCCACGGAGTAAATTTTGTTCTTTTTTATCTCCCCCTCGCAAACAAGAACATAATCTCCAACACGGACTTCATCGTCACACAAAAAATCGTTTTGGTCTTCAAGGCCACAGTGGAGGCTTTCATCACTATCACAGCTACTATTGCCTTTTGTGGCAGAGTTACCAAAGTCATCATCAGACGGAGAATCAGAAAACAGGGTCTTTACATGACTGTTTCTCTTGAAATTGCGGTCAAATTTAGCAAAGTATCCAACAGCACTGCCCTTTTTCTTAGGTTGGATATCCTGTTTTTTTGGCACTGGCTTTTGGACAACGGCTTTCTTTGTCTTGGGGTTAATCTTAGAAGTCTTGGCCTTTTTCTTTTTCCTCCCTTTCCATGAATTCTTTCTCTAAAGCATCTTTCACTGGGGTATCCGTGGCAATGATGGTTTTCTTCCTCTTCCGAGCTCCTTCTGGCAGCTTCCTGGGGGGCGCTCTTGGGTAGGGCCTTACAGCTTCGGGTGTAACGGCGGTAGGGGAGGCAGCGCTTGGGGAGGCAGAGCTTGGACCCGCTTCGTTATGACTATTCAATTCTTGCTCGACTTCTTCGGCCTCTGGAGCTGCGCTGGGATTAGGGTCTGGTCCGTCGGTCACAGCTGATGCGAGAAAATCGTCGTCTGTGAAAAGTAGGTGGTTGAAGGGGAAAATCCCAGTAGCAGCAAAGCCACTGACTATGTTTTTCTGTGTGAAGGAGAGTTGGAAGGCCTTTCCAACAAGTTGAGCGATGATAGAGATGCCAATCGTCTATCCGGGGTTGCTGACCATCCAGTCATTGCAGGCGATGTTGTAGTAGTTTTTGAATGATTTGTAGACTGTTCTGTCCAGTGGCTGTAGCTTTCCGCTGGTGTGGGGTGGCAAAGTCAGAACCACTATCCCGTTATCTTTGCAGTACTGAATGGCCTGGATCGACACATGAGAAGAGTGGTTGTCTTCTATCAGCAGTATGGGTCTCTCTAATGTACAGCGGGCATGTTTCACAACGTGTTCGAGGACAAGCAGGAAGATGTCAGATGTCATCCATCCTTTGGCAGAACCGCCACTGCCTGGTGGTGCACCATTCATCAACTGGGAGCCACTGTTGCACTGTTGTTGCCCCCGTCTCATCTAAGTTATAAATATCACTAGGCTGAAACTTAAACTTATTCATAACAGTCTCCAAGTTGTTATAGAACTCGTTTACAGTTGTTCTGTTGAATGCCGTGGCTCTGGCCAAGCTTGTTCCCTCCGCTTTGCGGATGGACAGGTCTGGGAAGCGTTTCATGTATCTGTAATACCAGTCTTTCCCCGTCATCTTTTTCTCATGCCATGTTGATGGCACCTTCAATTGGTTCATCTTTGCAATTTCAAAAGTGAATTGGCGGACGTTGAGCCGTGTCAAACCATGGTGCATTTTGCATGCCTTTATCAAATAATCGTGAAGTTGCTGTTCAAGTTCATCAGTAATCAATTGACGGACTTGGTAATTCGGCTCAAATTTTAAAGTCAGCTTTTTATCGTCCGACGCGTTGCGAGCCTTATTTACATATCGACGGAGTGTTGTCTCTGGGATCCCGTATTTTTTGGCAGCAGCCCGTTGTGAAAGCTTCAATTCCAGTACCGCGTGCACGGCAAGCTTCATACGCTCTGCTTCATTAGGCATTCTGCAAAAGACCAATATTTAATGTTTGGGGGATGTAGCCTTTGTTACTGAACTTCTAGAACTTGCAGCCTAACCTGAACCGAGCTTAACCTAGAACCCCAGACTGGGACGAGATCATAAGAAATTACCCAAAATCTTGGGGGGCAGAAGCCTTAAACAGGGTGGTATGGAGGAGAAGTGTCCGCCAGTGTGTCGGTCTCAGGCGGCTTAAGGCTGCGACGAGTTTGTAGTAGTAGTAGTAGAAGTCAAAACTATCATATAGGCTACCTACCACGTGAAGTTTATGAATTTAGAAAATTTCGGGGCGCGCCACTATACCCTCCCAAAATGCGCCACTGTAGCCGAAATGCCCTCTTTTATTCATTTTGTGAACCAAAATTTGAAATAATAACCGAGAGACAAACAGATGGCTGCACTATGTTTAGAAATGTTGGAGCTTCCAGATGAGCTAATATTCGCCAGAATTCGACACTATTTGTAGCCTACAAACCTTAGCAAAGTCAAAAAATATTTTCCATTTGTCCAAGATTTTATTTTTCAAAGCACTTAATCACATACCTCAAAAACTGCAATCGCCCCAAAAAATTGAAAATGGCTGACGATCATAGACCATGTGACTGCCCTTCTAGTGCGTATTTTTTTAGAATTTAATCTAATTACAGGTGGCAGTGGGATCAAGTGCGCCACTGTAGCAAACTGCGCCACTGTACCCACCTCTCCCCTAAGATACGTGACTGACATAATAAACCGGATCTGCTCTCTTTTGTGGAGTGGGGGGGGGGGAGTAATTCGGAAAAATGAGTTTTTTTTTTAATTTACGAAAGAGTGACCACATCTTAATGAAATTTGATATTTAGAAAGATCTTGTGCTTTAAGGTCAATCTCCCAGGTTTGAAGCCAATGCTATTTTCCTATAGCAGTGAAATTCGTATTAACAACAGACACGAGCAGATTCTTTGATGAAAAAATTACTGTGGCTTCATTGAAAGCTTTAACATGAAGAGGCCGAACAAATTTGCATGTTTTTCTTTAGAGCTTCATAAAAAATTAATTAGTGGGGACACCTCTAATTTTTAAAAGTGGTACCAAAACCACTTTTAGAAGACGTAGAGAAATGTAAAGTAGCCTGTCGATTTGCCACAAGATTCCAAAATTTTTGGCCGTGAATTTTTTTTTTATTATCATCAGTTTCCTTTAAAATTGACCATTTAAGATATTCTTTCTTTAGTATTTAAAAGAGTTGTACTAATCATTCAGCCTTGATTTTTGTGTCGTTTTGTTGATCTTATACCGATAAATAATCCCAAAGATTCTTAAGTTTCTAGTTATAAGAGATGATTTTTAGCAATAATTCTTATTATTCAAGATTTCCTCCTTTCTCACTGGCTTAAGCACTCCTTAAGGGGTTTGCCAGAATATCATTAAGAATGTTGACATCTCCCTAGCATTACGACCAGATTTAAAAGGAAGTGAAAACATGTATAATTGGTAACAACACCTTGAGGCAATATCATTTTTACACCTCATACGAATTGGAATTTGTTAGGTTACAAAGCAGATAACAGTTTGGCTTTAAAAGTAAAGAAACACCGATTATAGACCTATAAAATGTATGAACATTATTTTTTAAAAGATTATTCTTAAAAACACATTATTTTATACATTATTGGGCTTTAAAAGTAAAGAAACACCGATTGTAGACCTATAAAATGTATGAACATTATTTTTAAAAAGAACAATATTCTTAAAAACACATCATTTTAAATATTATTGGCCTTTAAAGGTAAAGAAACACCGATTGTAGGCCTACAAAATGTATGAACATTATTTTTTTTAAAGAACATTATTCTTAAAAACACATTATTTTATACATTATTGGGCTTTAAAAGTAAAGAAACACCGATTGTAGACCTATAAAATGTATGAACATTATTTTTTAAAGAACATTATTCTTAAAAACACATAATTTTAAATATTATTGGCCTTTAAAAGTAAAGAAACACCGATTGTAGGCCCACAAAATGTATGAACATTATTTTTTAAAAGAACATTATTCTCAAAAATACATCATTTTATACATTATTGGGCTTTAAAAGTAAAGAAACACCGATTGTAGACCTATAAAATGTATGAACATTATTTTTAAAAAGAACATTATTCTTAAAAACACATCATTTCAAATATTATTGGCCTTTAAAAGTAAAGAAACACCGATTGTAGGCCTACAAAATGTATGAACATTATTTTTTAAAAGAACATTATTCTTAAAAACACATTATCTTATACATTATTGGGCTTTAAAAGTAAAGAAACATCGATTGTAGACCTATAAAATGTATGAACATTATTTTAAAAAGAACATTATTCTTAAAAACACATCATTTTAAATATTATTGGCCTTTAAAAGTAAAGAAACACCGATTGTAGGCCTACAAAATATATGAACATTATTTTTTAAAAGAACATTATTCTTAAAAACACATTATTTTATACATTATTGGGCTTTAAAAGTAAAGAAACACCGATTGTAGACCTATAAAATGTATGAACATTATTTTTAAAAAGAACAATATTCTTAAATACACATTGTTTTAAACATTATTGGCCTTTAAAAGTACCGATTGTACGCCTATAAAATGTATGAATATTATTTAAAAAAATATTATTCTTAAAAAAACGTTATTTTAAACATTATTGGTGTTTAAAAGTAAAGAGAAACACCAATTGTAGGCCAATAAAATGTATGAACATTATTTTTAAAAAGAACAATACTTTTAAAAACACATTATTTTAAATATTGTTGGTGTTTAAAAGTAAAAAGAGAAACACCAATTGTAGGCCAATAAAATGTATGAACATTATTTTTAAAAAGAACAATACTTTTAAAAACACATTATTTTAAACATTGTTGGCCTTTAAAAGTAAAGAAACACTGATTGTAGGCCTATAAAATGTATGAACATTATTTTTAAAAAGAACAATACTTTTAAAAACACATTATTTTAAACATTGTTGGCCTTTAAAAGTAAAGAAACACTGATTGTAGGCCTATAAAATGTATGGTTTTTTTTTTAAAGAACATTATTCTTAAAAACACATTATTTTAAACATTATTGGCCTTTAAAAGTAAAGAAACACCGATTGTAGGCCTATAAAATGTATGAACATTATTTTTAAAAAGAACAATATTCTTAAAAACACATAATTTTAAACATTATTGGCATTTAAAAGTAAAGAAACACCGATTGTAGGCCTATAAAATGTAAGAACATTATTTTTTAAAAGAACATTATTCTTAAAAACACATTATTTTAAACATTATTGGCCTTTAAAAGTAAAGAAACACCGATTGTACGCCTATAAAATGTATGAATATTATTTAAAAAAAAAATTATTCTTAAAAAAACATTATTTTAAACATTATTGGCCTTTAAAAGTAAAGAAACAACGATTGTAGGCCTGTAAAATATAAGAACATTATTTTAAAAAAGAACATTATTCTTAAAAACACATTATTTTAAACATTATTGGCCTTTAAAAGTAAAGAAACACCGATTGTACGCCTATAAAATGTATGAATATTATTTAAAAAAAAATATTATTCTTAAAAAAACATTATTTTAAACATTATTGGCCTTTAAAGTAAAGAAACAACGATTTGAGGCCTGTAAAATATAAGAACATTATTTTAAAAAAGAACATTATTCTTAAAAAGACATTATTTTAAACATTATTGGCCTTTAAAAGTAAAGAAACACCGATTGTTCGCCTATAAAAGGTATGAATATTATTTGAAAAAAAAACATTATTTTAAACATTATTGGCATTTAAAAGTAAAGAAACAACGATTGTAGGCCTACAAAATATATGAACATTATTTTTTTTGTAGTAGGCTATCCGTCCATTTTAGTTCCACGGAATCGTATTTTATTCCTAATAGTGCCGTATCTTAGAATATTTTGGTTTTTCCCCATTATCTCATATAGTTGATGATTAATAGGCTCGTTCATAAATGACTGATTACCCCGGTTTGGAACCGGGGTAATCATATACTTTGCTTTGCGGTGTAATGCATATACTATTAAATTAATGTCATTTAAAGTGATATGTTCCTGAAGGTACATAATAAACATTTGGCACCCTTGCCCTGGGTCATAAATACAGGTAAGGGAGGAAGGAAATCCCTTAGGAGTATTTAAAAAATTTTTGAAACTACTTATATTTATATACTATTCACCAAAAACAAGAGCTAATTGCTCATATGGCACTTATGACGAGGTCAAGAAGAGCCATGAGCTCATATGGTATGAGCTCTAGCAAAATTCTAAGAATCAATAGATTGCTTTAAAAGGAAAATCAGAGGCTTAATGCCGGTTGGGATTTAAAATAAGAGCTCTGAGTCACGAAGTCCTTCTAAATATCAAAATTCATTAAGATCCGATCTCCCACTCGTAAGCTAAAAATACCTCATTTTTTCTGATTTTTTGAATTAACCGTCCCTCCACTCCCCCCACAGATGGTCGAATCGGAAAAATGGCTTTTTCTAATTTAATCTGGTCTGGTACTCATTTTTTTCTAATTTTTCAGAATTAACCCACCCCTCAACTTCCTCAAAGAGAGTGTACCCGTTCCGGCTATGTCAATCACGTATCTAGGATTTGTGCTAATTTTTCCCATCAAGTTTGATCCCGATCCCTCCATTTTAAGCGTTTTCCAAGATTTTAGGCTCCCCCCAACTTCCCTCAATGTCACCACATCCGGTCGGGATTTAAAATAAGAGTTCTGAGACACAATATTCTCCCAAACTTCAAATTTTATTAAGATACAATCATTCCTTCGTAAGTTAAAAATACCTCATTTTTTCTAATTTTCAGAATGAACCCCCCACCCTAACCCCCCAAACAGAGCAGATCCGTTCCGGTTATGTCAATCATGTATCTAGGACTTCTGCTTATTTTTCCCGCCAAGTTTCATCCTGATCCCTCCATTCTAAGCGTTTTCCAAGATTTTAGGCTCCCCCCAACTCCCCTCAATGTCATCGATCCGGTCGGGATTTAAAATAAGAGCTCTGAGACACGATATTCTTCCAAACTTCGAATTTCATTAAGATCCAATCATTCCTTCCTAAGCTAAAAATACCTCATTTTTTCTAATTTTTCAGAATTAACCCCCCTCCCTCAACTTCCTCAAAGAGAGTGGACCCGTTCCGGTTATATCAATCACGTATCTAGGATTTGTGCTCATTTTTTCCATCAAGTTTGATCCCGATCCCTCTATTTTAAGCGTTTTCCAAGATTTTAGGCTTCCCCCAACTCCCCTCAATGTCACCACATCCGGTCGGGATTTAAAATAAGAGTTCTGAGACACAATGTTCTCCCAAACTTCAAATTTTATTAAGATACAATCATTCCTTCGTAAGTTAAAAATACCTCATTTTTTCTGATTTTCAGAATTAACCCCCCACCCCAACCCCCCAAACAGAGAAGATCTGTTCCGGTTATGTCAATCATGTATCTAGGACTTCTGCTTATTTTTCCCACCAAGTTTCATCCTGATCCCTCCATTCTAAGCGTTTTCCAAGATTTTAGGCTCCCCTCAATGTCATCGATCCGGTCGGGATTTAAAATAAGAGCTCTGAGACACGATATTCTCCCAAACTTCGAATTTCATTAAGATCCAATCATTCCATCGTAAGTTAAAAGACCTAATTTTTTCTAGTTTTCAGAATTAACCCCCCCCCTAACCCCCCAAATAGAGCAGATCCGTTCCGGTTATGTCAATCATGTACCTAGGACTTCTGCTTATTTTTCCCACCAAGTTTCATCCCGATCCCTCCATTCTAAGCGTCTTCCAAGATTTTAGGCTCCCCCCCCCCAATTCCCCTCAATGTCACCGGATCCGGTCGGGATTTAAAATAAGAGCTCCGAGACACGATATTCTCCCAAACTTCAAATTTCATTAAGATCCGATCATTCCTTCCTAAGTTAAAAATACCTCATTTTTTCTAATTTTCAGAATTAACCCCCCACCCTCAACTCCCCAAAACAGAGCAGTTCCGTTCCAGTTATGTCAATCACGTATCTAGGACTTCTGCTCATTTTCCCCACCAAGTTTCATCCCGATCCCTCCATTCTAAGCGTTTTCCAATATTTTAGCCCCCCTCCAACTCCCCCAATGTCACCGGATCTGGTCGGGATTTAAAACAAGAGCTCTGAGGCACGATATCCTTCTAAACATCAAATTTCATTAAGTTCCCATCAACCGTTCGTAAGTTAAAAATACTTTATTTTTTCCGAATTAACCGACCCCTCACTCCCCCCAGAGGGTAAAATCGTGAAAACGACTATTTTTAATTTAATCTGGTCCGGTCCCTGATACGCCTGCCAAATTTCATCGTCCTAGCTTACCTGGAAGTGCCATAAAAAAAAAAAAAAACGCATCCTTTATCTGTCTTCTGGCAAAAAAAATACAAAATTCCACCTTTTTTATGATAGGGGCTTGAAACTTCTGCAGTAGGGTTCTCGGATACACTGAATCTGATGGTGTGGTTTTGTTAAGATTGTATGACTTTTAGAGGGCATTTCCCCCTATTTTCTAAAATAAGGAACATTTTCTCAGGCTCGTAACTTTTGACCGGTAAGACTAAACTTGATGAAACTTATATATTTAAAATCATCATTAAAATGCGATTCTTTTGATTTAACTATTTGCATCAGAACTCCGTTTTTTAGAGTTTTGGTTACTATTGAGCCGGGTCGCTCCTTACTACAGTTCGTTACCACGAACTGTTTGAAAATGTATCTTGTAAATGAATAAAAGTATTATATTCTACTATAACGTTACTCGCCCAGAGAGGTGTCTATCAAATACCTTATGACTGAGGAAATTACTATGTTGGCAGGACCCATCAGAATCTAGAACAAGAGCTAAGAGCTCATATGACACTTGTGACGAGGCAAGAAGAGCTAAGAGCCAAGAGATCATATGGTATGAGCTCTAGCAAAATTTTATGAATCAATAAATTGATTTAAAAGGAAAATAAGAGGCTTAATGCCGTCAGTATTTAAAATAAGAGCTCTGAGTCACGATGTCCTTCTAAATATCCAAATTCATTAAGATCCGATCACCCACTCGTATGTTATAAATACCTAATTTTTCTAATTTTTCCTCTCCCTTTAGCCCCCCAGATGGTCGAATCTGGGAAAACGACTTTATCAAGTCAATTTGTGCAGCTGCCTGACACGCCTACCAATTTTCATCGTTCTAGCACGTCCAGAAGCACCAAACTCGCCAAATCACTGAACCCCTCCCCCCAACTCCCCCAAAGAGAGCGAATCCAGTACGGTTCCGTTAATCACGTATCAGGGTCATTTGCTTATTCTATCCACCAAGCTTCATCCCGATTCCTCCACTCCAAGTGTTTTCCAAGATTTCCCCCTCCAACACCCCCCAATGTCAAAAGATTTGGTCGGGATCTGAAATAAGAGCTCTTGGAAAATTTCTTCTAAATATCAAATTTCATTAAGATCCGATCACCTATTCGTAAAATAAAAATACCCCCATTTTCACGTTTTCCAAGAATTCCGGTTTCCCCCTCCTACTCCCCCCAATGTCACAGGATCTGGTCGGAATTTAAAATCAGAGCTTTAAAGCGCAAGACCCTTCTAAATATCAACTTTCATTAAGATCTGGTCACCCTTTCGTAAGTTACAAATGCCTCAATTTTCAAAATTACCCCCCCTCCAACTCCACCAAAGAGAGCAGATCCGGTCCGATTATGTCAGTCACGTGTCTTAGACAAGTTTTTATTATTCCCATCCAGTTTCATCCTGATCTCACCGCTTTAAGTATTTTCTAAGATTTCCGGTGCCCCTCAACTGCCCCCCCCCAATTACGCTGGACCCGGTTGAGATTTAAAATAAGAGATCTGAGTCACGAAGTCCTTCTAAATATGAAATTTCTTAAAGATCCGATCACTCCTTCGTAAGTTAAAAATACGTCATTTTTTCTAATTTTTCAGAATTAACTCCCCCCCCCCAATAGAGCGGATCCGTTCCAATTATGTAAATCAGGTATCTAAGACTTCTGCTTATTTTTTCCCACCAAGTTTCATCCCGATCCCACCAGTCTAAGCGTTTTCCATGATTTTAGGTTCCCCCACCCCAAACTCCCCCCAATGTCACCAGAAATGGTCGGGACTTAAAATAAGAGCTTTGAGACACGATATCCTTCTCAACATCAAATTTAATTGATATCCGATCACCCGTTCGTAAGTTAAAAATACCTCATTTTTTCTAATTTTTCAGAATTAAAAACTACCCCAAAGAGAGCGGATCCGTTCCGGTTATATCAATCATGTATCTAGGACTTGTGCTTATTTTATCCCAGCAAGTTTCATCCCGATCCCTCCACTGTAAGTGTTTTCCAAGTTTTAGGTTTCCCCCTCCCAACTCCCCCCCCCATGTCTCCAGATCCGGTCGGGATTTAAAATAAGAGCTCTGAGACACGATATCCTTCCAAATATTAAATTTCATTGAGATCCGATAACCGGTTTGTAAGTTAAAAATACCTCATTTTTTATAATTTTTCAGAATTACCCCCCCCCCAAATACCCCACAGAGAGCGGATCCGTTCCGGTTATGTCAATGGTGTATTTAGGAGTTGTGCTTATTTTTCCCACCAAGTTTCATCCCGATCCCTCCACTCTAAGTGTTTTCCAAGTTTTAGCTTCCCCTCCCCCAATTTCACCAGATCTGTTCGGGATTTAAAATAAGAGCTTCGAGACACGATATCTTTCTAAATATCAAATTACATTGAGATCCGATCACCCGTTCATAAGTTAAAAATGCCTCATTTTTTCTAATTTTTCAGAATTAACCCCCCCCCCCAATACCCCACAGAGAGCGTACACAGAGAGGCTGCACTAGCATAAAAAGACATAGACAAGGCATTAATTTCAAATAGTTCCAACAACTCCTTTGATTCTGCTTTAGGCTGGCATATACTTAATAATACCTCCCACACGTTTTGAAAATTTTCACTCATCAGTAATCATTTGGGGATAAAATAGGTGGGTTCGGGAATCAATCGAAATTAATCTAAAAAAAAATAAAATATTTCTTTGAACAGAGACTTGGGGGAATACTCACTAAATTATTTATACTCAAATTTAATCAAAAATTATCTAACAAAATATTTTACTAAACTGATTTATAATAGTATTAAATTAGTTACAAAACGAGTTCAGTTCGCATCTAGCATTCATTCAATGCAGTCGCATTTCTCTAGCTCTGATAATTGGTGACGTGTGGTTATTGGCACGATTTTTTTGGATGCTCGGATATTTGGATATTTTTTAAGAGTACGGTGAAGAAATCAATTAGCAGGTCCTGCGTTTCACTTGGCCACCTGTCAAACGGTGATTGCCACTGCTGACGTGGGCCTGCCCCACTAACAGGTACGAGTTTCAAACCGCCTGTCTTGATCAAACAGACTCTTAAAAAGAAACTTAGAACTTTCAATGTCTAATCATTTGAGTCCCCTCCGAGGTTTATACGACCATTTCTCAAACTTTATTTGCCCCCAGGGCATAAGTTACAACCCTTACCCCATGCTTTGGGTGTGGGTGGTTATGCTAACCCAAAGTTTTTGTTATCTGAACTTTGGACAATTTCAGACAAACTGGCAATGTCAAAATTTTGATCGGATGCATTTGGGCAAAAGAGGGTGTATGTAGGGGGGGATAGGTGCCCTTTGGGGGGGATAGATGCCCTCCCCCGACCCCTTTTGACTAAGGAAAAAGTAAGTATATGCCCCTGGGGCATAACTTAAAGTATTTGCCCCCGGGCTCTGGAGGTTTGGTAGACCCCGGAGTTCTTAATAGCCGATATGTGAACTATTCTTAATAAAATGCCTATCTCAAAATATTTATCGGACGGGTTTGGGAAATAGGCGTGAGATGGCGCTAGTTGTTCACCGATCTCTTTTGACTCATAAAAAGTGAGCTATAACATTCAATTTCCAGTCAGATGAGCCCTCTGTGAAAATTATACGAGCACTGTTTCTATAAAACCATGTATGCCGCAAGGGCATAACTTACAACGTTGCCCCCGAGCCCTGGGGTGTATTTTCGACCCAAAAGTTTTTGTTACATGATCTAGTTGCCCTCCGATTTCTTTTGACTCTTAAAAATTGAACTAGAACTTTCAATTTCCAATAAAATGAGCCCTCTCTGAAGTTTGTATGAGCATCCCTTCTATAAGAACCATAAAGCTCCTTCCCTCGGGCCCTGTGGGTTTCTCTTGACTTTGGAGTTTTTGTTATATGATCTTTGAAATATTTTTAACAAAAGGGCTATCTCAAGCTTTTATCCGATGTGTTTAAAAAAGGTTTGTGGGGACTAGTTGCCCTCTGATCACTTTTGACTTTTAAAAAGGACACTAGAACTTCTGATTTTCAATCGATTGAGCTGCCTCTGAAGTTTGTACAATTACCACTCTCATATGATGTGCCTCTGAAAAAAAATAATAATAAAACATTGGAGCCGTATGACTTTTATTGTAGACGACCCTATAGCGCTGCCTCTGATATTTCAGACAAATCCGAAGCCATTCAATAGGAAGCTGTTCATATTGTTGTTCGCCTATGTCTTCAATAATTCTATCGAACTTGAAATGTGTTTATCCAAAACGTCTGTCTTTTCTTTTCCTGACATTGGCGTTGTTGATGCTATTGTTCATTAGGTTAAAACGTGTTTTTTTTTAACTGAAAGTAAAGAGAAACATTAAAACTTAAAACGAACATAAATTATTCCGTAAGTACAAGGGCCTATCCCCTCCTCAATGCTCGACTTTTTACGCTTAATCTTGACTCTTTCTCACAAATCTACTTTATAAAACAGTTAAAGACTTTAGCGTAAGGAGTGGGGCGTTGAGGAGGAGACAACCCCTTTCATATACAGAATAATTTCTGTTCATTTTAAGTTTCAATATCACTCCTTACTTTCAGTTAAAAAAACTTTTTTTCTTATTTTATTTCTGAACGTTTTTGAATTAATGCATGTTTTGAATTTGGATCACCGAACATATATAATTAAAACGAAATTTGCATATTACCTTTACTTTTTTTTAACTAATAATAACCATATAATAATGAAGTTTGATTTTTGTTCCAGTTGTTCAAGAATGGCTTCTGAATCTCAAAGGCTCTTAAATTAAAATAATAACCTCTTTTGAAAGTTAAATAAGAAACAAGAGCGTAAAAGCGACCTATTGATGAGAGGCAATCCATCTTATATACATAATATTTTCTGTTCGTTTTAAGTTTTATTTTTGCTTCTTATTTTCTTTTTGAAAAAAACTTGTGTTTTTATTTTATTGCTGATCATTTTTTTAAAATGTCTGGAAATCCAGCTCTCCATCCATGGAAAATTTCCTTCCCCCACGAGAAATTTCTCCGTGGAAAGACCCTCCCTCGTAACTTAAATTAGTGATATTTGTGGAACTAATATTGTAAAATAGTAACAAAACGCGAAAGAGGTCGAAACTATTTTTTTGAAAATGAAAGTCATATGTTGAGAAATTTTCAAATGACTGAAATGAATGATATAGAAGATCTTTCAAAGATATACGTAATAATTTATGTTCGTTTTAACTTTCAACGCTATTCTTTACTTTCAGTTGGAAAAAAACTTGTTTTTTTTTGTATTATTTTATAACAACCACAACTCGTGAACAAACAATATCTTCTGTTCATTATCACATAAAAATCATAGTTATAAAGCTGCTCAAGGTAAAACTAAATGCCAAGATTGGATCAAACAAATTATTGATAATATCGGACATTATTTAACAAAATTCGAACTTTAGCGTAAAGAGCAAGGTATTGAGGTGGTGACAAACTTCCTCATATACATAATATGAAGGGGTTCGACCCCTCGTAAATGCCTCGCTCTTTACGCTAAGCTTCGAATTTTGTTTCAATTCTTTAAGAATGACCCCTGAATCTCAAAGGCGGTTTAATTAGAATAAATAGCTCTTTTGTAATTGCTAAAAAAAACTTTTGCGTTGAGAGCGAGGCATTGACGAGGGGACGCACCCCCTCATGTACGTATTAATTTCTGTTTGGTTTTAAGTTTTAATTTTAGTCCTTAATTTTTTTTGAAAAAACTTATTTTTTATTTAATTTCTGATTGTTAAATAAATAATGCTGGGAAATCCATTCTTCCCCCATAAAAATATCCCCCATAACACTCTCCCCTACCTTTCCCCTCACCAGAAAGAATTCCCCCTTAAAACTTCTGTATACCTCCCAGTAACCAATACTAGGCTATAAGTAAATAATAGGCAAAGTTCATAACTTGCTGCCCTTCCCCTGGAACTGTGGGGGATTAAGTCGTCCTCGAAGATATAGTTATTAGGTATTTCAACTATGCTGAACAAAATGGCCATATCAAAATTTTGATCCGGTAACTTTGGGAAAAAAATGAGCGTGAGAGGTGGCCTAGGCCTCCATTTTTTTCCACGTAAAAAAGGTTCTAGAACTTTTAACTTCCGTTTGAACGAGCCCTCTTGAGAAATTTTAGGACCAGTGGGTCCATACAATCATCCCTGGGGAAAAAAGCAAAAAAATAAACACGCATCCGTGATCATTCTTCTGCCAAAAAGTACAAATTTCCACATTTGTGTAGAGAATAGCGTGAAGCCTCTACTATAAGGTTCTCTGATATGCTGAATATGATGGTGTAATTTTCAGAAGATTCTTTGCCTTTTAGAAGGTGTTTCCCTCTTTTTTCGGAAATAAGGCAAATTTTTTCAGGCTCGTGACTTTGGATGGGTAGGACGAAACTTGATGAATTTTGTCCACGCTGAAGAAGAGAGACGGTTGTTCTCTCGAAATATTCGTTTTCTGTGTTTTCTTCAGTATTTTCATTTGACCTTTAAAAACCCCATTTTTATCGTTTTCTTTCTTTATGTCAGATATGAAGCATTGGTAATAACGTTACGAAGGCAAGGGTAACGTTTGTATATCTTAGCACTAAAGGTAACAGCATTTCAAAATAAATTGTAGGACTTGAGAAATTAACTGGAATAATACTTTCTTAATAAAACTGAGTTTGTATGAATTATATTTCCTAAGTGTCTTCTAATATAAGAGGGTTTTATCAATAAATTTGTGTTAACAGTAGTTAACCAAGTAAAAAGGAATACAAATTAACTATTCAAAGAAAGTATTAGTCATTAAATGACAATCTCAAGCTACACCAGCTCAGCCGACTCTTTATCAGAATTCCGTTGCCGTTTCGCATTACTATAAATAAAAGTAACATGGGGGGATTTTTTACGCCTGGCCCCCCTTGAATGTTTTGCCTCTAATTCTCTTTGTCGCCCTGATACATTACTTAGTCAATGGTGTCAATTTGGTGGTGAAGAAGGAGGGCCATACCACCCTCCAAGATTTGTTTGCCTCCCTCTGCATATATTTCGAAAAAATACCTTTTTTGGTATGTTTTTAAAAAAAAGTGTTTTTTCTTTTTTTTTCACTGAAAAACTTCAAAAAACAAAAACAAAAAACAATCTGGTTTCCCATCCCTTCATTTCGAACATTTTTGTGTCCTAACCTACA
Source organism: Artemia franciscana (assembly GCF_032884065.1). Classification (NCBI taxonomy): domain Eukaryota; kingdom Metazoa; phylum Arthropoda; class Branchiopoda; order Anostraca; family Artemiidae; genus Artemia; species Artemia franciscana. The sequence continues at coordinate 8,586,927 of NC_088874.1, read as the reverse complement.
TTTTCAGGAATTGTTGCCTCTGATAAGGGGCCCAACCTAGGCACCAAAGAACTGACTGAGTTTTACAGAGAAGTTTGCTTCTTTCAGGCGTCTGACATCTGACCTTCTAACTCTTTTGAGTCTCGCGGTTTATATCAATCATTATTTATATAAGTTACAACGTTTTGATTCTTGATGCATTTATTAAACACACTTTAACAAAAATAAAATAACGTCAAATTTAATTGGAACTAATACATCAGAATTAAATAACAGATAATTACAGAAAAATTAATAACAGAATTTCGTCCTGGAGACGTACTCCTGTCATCAATGTCATCACGTGTTTCATCTGAAGTGTTGGCTCCGGCATCTTTTATACCACTAGAAGGAGGATCTTTTTCTGAGCTAGGCTTTGAACTAATACATCCAGCAGAATTTTGTCCTGGAGACGTACTCCTGTCATCAATGACTTCGTCTTGATTTTCGAAAACTGATTTTTCCATTAAACTGTCTTCTTCTGTGACAGCATCTATTTTTACATGGTTCTCTGTATCTGAAGTATTGGCTCCGGCATCTTTTATACCACTAGAAGAAGCATCTTTTTCTGAGCTAGGCTTTGAACTAATACATCCAACAGAATTTCGTCCTGAAGACGTACTCCTGTCATCAATGCCATCACGTGTTTCATGGAAGTTTTGAAAATATTCTTTCTTAAAACCTTTGGTTCCATCCGGCCCTCTTGGCTGCCTAATTACAATAACTCTGGGACCAGTATATGGCTCTTCTTTTGTATAGTTCGCACCTCTTCTGCATGGTGGCACATACACATTGGTAACTGTGACTTTGTCTTGGTTGTCAACAACTGATTTTTCCATTAAACTGTCTTCTTCTGCGACAGCATCTATTTTTACATGGCTCTCTGCATCTGAAGTATTGGCTCCGGTACCTTTTATACCACTAGAAGGAGGATCTTTTTCTGAGCTAGGCTTTGAACCACGCCTCCACCAACTATCTGATGATGAGCCTTGGATAGAATTTTGCCGTGTTTTTGCTGAAACATTTCTTCTGCGTCTTTTCGAATTTGAGGTGCTGCCACTCTTTTCCTGTTCACCACTAGAAGAAGGCTCTTTCCTTGAGCTCAGCTTTGCACCACACTGTAACCAATTATCTGGCGGTGCTTTTTGATCCTGGCTTGGTTTGTTCTCTTCTATTGGCTCAATTTTATTCTGGCTTAAATGTAGACCTTCTTTTTCTTTTTGAGTCTCATCTTTGTTAGAATTTTTGTTCAAATTGTGGTCTTTGGTACAGTTCAGTTTCTTTTTATTCAAATTCGAGTTTCCACGGTTTATTTTCTTGGCTTCATCAGAATTCTCTGTTTCTGGGGCTTCATTTTGTTTTTCCTTGCTCATATTGTTCTTGAGACGTTCTATGTCTAAAATCAACTTGTTAACTTCTGCTGCTTGCGAATCACGAAGCGTTGATAATTTCCTGGGAATATTACCAATCCTAATGTTAAAATTCAGGCCACTTCCAGCAGTCAGTTTCGGGATATTGTCTACCTTTTCAGAACCAATCAGCGTTTGCTCGGATTGAAAAAGATTTTTTGCTGGTATATATTCTACTTGTTGTACCTTTTTCATTTCTTTTTCTAAGTTGGCTATGGTTGAACTCAGTTTGGCCACTTGAAAATAAAAACTGGATAAGATTCCATCTAAATCACGTTTTCCAGTTTGGCTTTGGTATTTTTTCAATTTTTCCATAAGTGAGCTCGTCTGTCGTATAGAATCCACTATTTCTTTCCGTTGTTTAAATTTCTTCTTTGCTTCTGGGGATCTATAAAACATGGATAACATTTTGGCAATCGTGGCAATCTCTTTGTCAAGTTTTTCGAACGGATGAATCTGTCTGCTACCAGCCATCTTTTTGATTTTTGGAAAAATGATGACATTTTTGTCCATATCACCAGAATTATTATCTTTCAAGTCCAATTTTGCAGCTTCAGGTCTCAGTTTAGAAACTCTTGTAGATTTAAATGTATTCACCCTCTTCGCTACTACTCTCTTCTCTCCTGCATTACACCATACATCGTTTCCCTTCTCTAAATTTTCAGCTTTGCTAAGAACGTTTGACATGATAGATTGTTTGCTATGCTTGATACTGATTAACTAATAAGAAAATCAATCGAAACAGTTGTTTATATACAAGAGATGACGTCACTTATAACGTGTGGTATGTAGCTATGATGATGTCATTCAACATCAAATTTCATTTTATCCCAATTTAGAAAATTCATTTGTGATGACGTCATGTAAAACGAATTGAGAAAGGGGCTGTGCCCCTTTTGCAATTCGAAATATTTCAAGTACACCCTTGAAATATTTCGAGCTAACACGTGTCAAAGCAATATCGTAAAGAATAATAAGGTCAAAAGACCTCAGTATTTCACATTACATCATCTCAAGACAATATAAGGTATCAGTATCTCAAGCTGCAACTGTTATGTCCCAGGTGGATCCGACAAGTTTTCAGCAGTGTAACAACACTGGCATAACAATCTCGTGTACTTGAAGGATTGCTCGACAAGTATGCTACGGCAATTATCTATTGAAAGCATTATACTTGAGGCCAAAGTATTTGCTCCAAGGATGTGGAAATGTTTCAAGGATTATAATTACCCCGATAATAAAAGTCAACCTTTCATTTCTAAAGAAAATAGAAAAAATTTATTAGTGAAGCTTAATAAACAAAGCATAGACATATAAAATTTCAATTCATGTGTACATTTTAAGACTAAAAACTAGCAAGCAGAAATTAGAAAGGATTTTCGGGGGCTTGGATGGGACTCTGGGTCCCATCCAAGCCCCCGGATGGGACATCAAAATGGGGGTTTTCTCATAAAATCCCTCATGAGATTACACATCAATCTGCGTCAGAGCACAGCTAGGTGAATATAGTTTAGTGTAGTTTACCCCATTTTTACACCTCTCCTTTGCCCGCACCTTTTTGGTGGAGGTATATTCATCGGGCGTAATTTGACGGTTGTAAAAAATTGTTAAGAAAAGTACTTTCCTACCTTAAGCTTGCATCTACGGGATGGCGAATTTTTAAAATTATCATAAACTAACATATAGGGCAAAGCGGAGTTTTTGTCTATAACCGGAAGTCAGGAGCCATATTAAAACTTAAAATGAAAAGAAATTATTTTCTATATTAGGGGGGGGGGAGGACTGCGCCTTCTTCAACCCTCTCTTTGTCCGCTAAGATCTTAAAGCTCTTTAAGAATACTTCTCATTTAAATTCAACCTTTTGTTTGAACAATTTTGCTCAAAGAGTTTTGATAAAAAGGCAAACTTTAGCTTAAAGAGCGGGCTGAGGAAGGGGCAGTGCCCTCATATACAGAAGAATTTTTTTTCGTTTTGAGCTTTAATGTTGATCCTTACTTTCACCTGAAAAAACTCAGATTTACTCATTCACCTTCTAAAACATGGAAAATGATCTCATTTGAAAATTTCCCATTCCTGCAGACCCCCCCTCCCAAAATAAAAATCTGAATATTTACCATGCTATAACAAATGCTATGAGTGAACAATGGACAAGATTCAGAACTTACAGACCGTTTTCGATGGACTATGGGAGGGGGAGATCCTGTCATCACTAAAGACATAACTATTGGGCCTTTCAACTATGCTGAATCAAAGCAATATTTCAAAATATTCATTTGATGTCTTTGGGGAAAAAGGAGCGTTGGAGGGGGGATGTTACTCTCCAATCTTTTTGTCTATTAAATAGGACACTAGTACTTTTGATTTATATTTGAATATGGTTTCTCTCGATCATATAGGACCACTAGTTCAATATGATCCCTCCTGAAAAAAAAAGAAAATGAACCTGGATCCTTGATCTTTCTTCTGACAAAAAATACAGAATTTCATATTTTCGTAGACAGGAGCTTGAAACCTCTATAGTAGGGTTCTCTGATAAGCTGAATTCGATCTTGTCATTTTTCATTAGGATATATTGACTTTTGGGACTGCCCCCTCACCTCTATGAAAATTAGGCAACTATTTTTATGCTCGTAATTTCTCATGGACAAGATTAAAGTTGATGAATTTTATATATTGGAAATTGGCATACAAACCCAATTCTTTTGATGTATCTATTGTTATTAAAGACTGTTTTTTAAGTTTTGGTTACTACCGGGCTGAGTTGCTTGTTACTTGCATTTCGTTACCACGAACTGTTTGATTATGGCAATATAGAGGGTTAAGTTCTCTGTTATGGGTGATTTTAGTTAGAAATTAATGAAAAGTAACTAACTACAATTAATGAAAATTGGTTTCTAAAACACACCTTTGGTTTCTCTAAGAAACCTTAGTGTCTTGGCTAGTGATGTTAGTTATGAGGGCAAGGGAGGGCACATGGGCATAGACAGCATCTTGTCTAGAAGGGGCAGCCGATTCTGTGATTGAGGGGGAGGCATATAAATGCTTCTTTAGGTCCTTTGAGTATAAGTCTTTAGAAACTCGTCAACCTATATTGCGCTAAAACTTGGCCTTTAGAATTTTCTATGTTCTACTTTTCCCGCAATGCTATAATATAATCCCACTACTCTACTTCCAGTTTCCAGAAAACACAAACACTATAAAAGTGATTTGACACAAATCACGTTACGGTTAGATAACAGCTTCTTGTTCTAAGAATTCAATTCAAAACTCTAAAGTAGAGCATAATTAAATATCAAAATTGGTTTAGAAGAGACCAGCCCACGTTTAGCCAAAGACAATAATCTCAAGATAAAAACCTATGGGGACTTCTACAGGATTATAAAAGATAGCAGTGTCTGTTTTTAAAATATTAATTAATGTTTTTAGCAAAAATATCAGGTTGGGTCACGTTTTATGGCGATTAATTTTAGAATTTTCTTCAATTTTGTCTGAAGGCCTACGCTTAATTATGAATACTAGAGAAGGCAGAAGCCGTAAACTCACGTTGTATTCTCTTATTATTTGCAGCTTCCGAGATGTGCCATCTTTACCAGTTTTTACCATCTCGCATCTTTTACCATCTGCCGACACGTGTTGGCAGGTGCAAACATTCCAGTCTCTTGTTGTAGGCTATAGAAGATCTTGTAGACCAACTGTGCACTTTGTTGCACGCCTCTGAACTTCTTCAATTAGGCTAGTACCCTTCCTAATAGAAGGGGAGGTAAGATAAAAGAAGGGGCTGGAAATCGTCAATTTGAGAAGATTGAGCCTTGGATTTGCTTCTTAAATTGTTTGTTGCCATTGACCATAGAACTTTAGTTATCCATCAATCAATACATCCCTTTCTCCATGACTTGTCTTTAGAATTGAGTTTGACAGTGAGTTAGGGTTGAACATGGTATATTGATGCTGAGGACTGCTGCTACCAAAGTGGAAGACACTACACTTCAAAATCTTAAATTCAAGCAGCTTATTGACAGCAGCCATTGGCCTTTAGTTACTCATCAATCAGTACTACTGGATCTCTTTCTGCGTGACTTGTCTTTAGTACTGAATTTGACAGTGAGCTAGGATTAAGCATGTTTTATTGGTGACATGGATTGCTACTACCAAAGTGAATGACACTGAAGTTCAATATCTTAAATTCAAGAAGCCAATCCTGTGTCCATGTATAGATCTTATGAAGGTCATTCAGTAGACTTTGTTGATTTGTAGCACTGAACAGCTTGGAGTTGCCAGTATAGAGATTAATGATTAATGTCACTTTCTTTTTTTTTCACCATATCATTGATGTATACAAGAAATAAGATGGCCCAAATCAATACCTTGGGGGGCTCTGCTTGCAATAGCACATTGCTCAGAGGAAACTTTATCACTATTAGCAGTGAAGAGTTGAAGAGTTTCAAGAACATTTTTCAAAAGAGAAGAACAGAATTCTAACCCGAATCATGCTACAACTTTGAGCATAAACAAATAATAATCATTATCCCACTTTGCATGCCCTGAAACTTTCAACTTAATTCCATTAACCTTTCTTGAGATGTCATTGATACACCCTTTTGACAACCTTAGATTCACATAATGTATTTCTATTTTGTTAATTTTTCCCAATCAATATGACCTTATAATTTTAACTTAATGCTCATGACTATTCTTGCAGTGTCCTTGCAGATATGCCCTTTGGGGGAAACTGGATGCACAGAGTGTCTTTTTATTTAGTTTATCATCCTCAGAACAAACCTTGAAGGTCGGGTATAATACCCCAAGTTTTACCTTGGATATTGTACAGAAACCCTTTTGACCCCTTTGAATTTAATCATGAAGGTAATACATTTTTCAAAGAAATCTTTGATTTTTGCATACAGTAGTTCTATCTAAATCAGGTAGTTAAATGTCAATAGTTAGATCCTAGGATATTTTATGTACTAGCATGGGTTTTCACATTTATTTTTATCCTTGTTTAATTTTGGTTCACCTCAGCAGGTGGATATTCCCATGTTTTAATGACACTATCAAGAAAATTATGGATACCAGAAAAAAATTGTTTAATTCTTTTTGGAAATATCTATGGGCTTTGCAACTACCCCAGGAACTGTAAATTTTCTTGGTATTTTTGGGTAAGTCTTGATAGAATTATCAACTTTGTTGTTACCTCGCCGAGTAAAAAATTCCTGCATATTTCTGTGTGTCTACATCAGGACTAGGCAAATGTGCCAGTATTGGTAAAGATAACATATGTATGTTTAAGGCATATACATTTTTAATAGGGTACAACTTCAATAAAATGGATATATATGAAAAATATAGAATAATGGGAATTTTGGATTGGGACTGAACTGACTTATTTCTGGAAAAGCTGAGATCTTAGTGTGGGGTGTTGAGGAGGGAGCTGCCTCTTTCATATACGAAGTAATTTCTGTTCGTTTTAAGTTTTAATGTTGCTCCTTACTTTCAGTTAGGCTAAGAAAATCGTTTTTTTTATTTAATTATTTTTAAAAAGTTCAACGTGTTTTTAACATCATGCAGGTTGCAGCTTTATTTGCAAATTTTGCATTTCCTTGTTTTATGTGACATTGAATCTCTGATTATGCTATTACTTTCTTCTTCTTATTCCATTTTACCCATTGGTTATTATATTCAGCCAATGGATGCAGGAATTCAAGAAAGGGCTTATTTAAATAGGGGAAGAAAAAATGAATCCCATGACAGCTAGCAGCAGACTTGTATCATGTTGTTCCTCAAAGCATCAATTTTGGCTCAAACAGGGTAAAAGTAAAAACTCGTAAATAGCATAATAATATCATCTTAATTATTCGATGATCGAAAATTATTACCGATATTATTTGATAATATCGATATTATTTGATATCGATTGATATCGATATTATTTGATATAGAAAATTATTTATCGATATTATTTGATATCGAATGATATCGATGCATATCGATATTATTTGATATCGAAAATTAGATGATATTAATATCATCTTTTATTATTATCAATAATATCATCTTAAAGCTCTCCAAAATCTATTTTTGGATAGCCCTCAAGTTTGCAAATTCATACTTGTACACCATGGCCGCGTTCATCCTTAAACATGTCTACAATCCTCTATTCTTTTACATTTCCTGTCAATGAGACAATTATCTCACAGAGATACACTTTAGTAAATCACACTTATTTTAGATTTTGTACAATTGATGATACTTGGTATATTTATTTGACACAGTAGAGCGATTCAAGTGTAGCCATGATAGACGTTCGGCTCTTGTAAGCAAATTAATTCATTTATCTGATTTTATTGTTACTTTCATTGCATACATTACCATGTTGAGACCTTAAATGGGCAAACTCAGCAATCATAGCTGTAATAAAACAATTAACTGTATTCATAAAACATATTATGCTATTATTAGCAACTTATTAAATCATTTTGAAAACCTTGATTGAAATGTTAAGAAATAAGCTAACTCTATATGACAATAGACATTCTTTAGTTAAGTTTCCAGTATTGAGGATATTCATATCCATCATTTTAGAAAATGGACAAATTGCATAATGTTAGACATAGCTATTAGATATTTTGACTAGTTTGAACAGAATAACAATCACAAAATGTTGATCATTGTTGAGGAGAGGGCCACCTAAAAAGGGCAAGGAGGGGAGGGGCTGGTTGCCCTTCAAACAGTTCAACGTCCCCTCAACATACCTTGAAAGTTTCAACTTACTACCCTCGGCTGTTCTTGAAATATTGCTGATAGTGTCTTTGACAACCAGTAAGCACATAGCTTGTTTTGATTGCATTCAACACCCCTCTCAGCGTTTCCATAAAGTTTTAGCGTAATATCCTAAACTTTTTTGGAGATCCAGGATCAAACATGCCCTCTTTTCCCAACAAAAACCTTATATTTTACCAATGGGCAACTTGCATAACTTAAAGCCCTTGCGCCAAGGTCTGTTGGGGGTTTTGTTAACCCTTGAGCTATAGTTGTTTGACCTTACGGATATTTGAGGAAAATGTTGATTGGATGCATTTGGGAGGTAGGTCGTGGGAGAGGGCGGGTTGCCCTCTGATTGCTTTTGACTCTTAAAAAAGGTACTAGAATTTTCGGTTTCCAATCAAATAAGTGCCCTCTAATGTTTATGTGACCATGAAGTGCCTCTGGGAAAAAAAACTCAACAAGTGATAAAAAACAAAACATTCAAGCGTTATGATGTCATTGAACATCATGATGAAGTGAAAATAATCATTTTTCATACAACTCTGAAAAAGCTATGCCAGCTTTGCCTCTCACAGAGACTATCTGTCTTGGCTTTTCTCTAATTAGGCTTTCAAGTCTTTGCTTTTTTTAACCAAATTTTTCGCCCCCCTCAATACAAAAAAGCCTCTGTAAAAAGAACTAATAATATGTTGATGCCTTATGGGTCTTTACTATAGACAGTGCTGTAGCATTGCCCCTAGCAATGTATATCTGAATGTTATCTTCTGGTCAGTTTTGCCAATGCTTTGAGAATAAATTGTACCACTTTTTTCACCAAATTGTGGCACAAAAGATTTTGTGGAACAATTATAACAGTCCACGTCAGTTACAATCTAACTAAAAAAAACACTTTAAAAAACTGAAAAGCATGCAACCTTTTCCCGCTTTCATTCTCACCCTCTCTCACAAACTGATTTTAAGCCTTTTTTCCTCATGTGGTGATTGGTTTAAAATGCGTAGGGATTTCTTTTGGTGTCAAGTTTGTGTTAAGTCATACTTTTTTTTTCCTTTCTCTTATATTTTTTAGAGCTGATTGGTGGAAAACTCAACATGGCAAATGCAATGAAAATTTACCAAAATCTAATAGACATTTTGGATTGTATCTTGAATGCATTGTATTTTACCAGGATCTCTGAACTTCACCAAAAACGGTACAATAATACCACGTTGGCAGTGCTATAGGCTTTAGACTTTTACGGCTAGGGGGGGGGATAGGGACTCTCCAAACTTCTGTTTTTCTTCAAGTTCAACTAAAACATTCAATTTAATTTTACTCGTTTTAAGATTTATTTATATTAGTATTTGTTGTATGTTAGTCTGCTGGGATCGCTTATTTAATTTCTGTTTGTTTTGGTTTTCAATTATTGTTTATTAGTAATTTTTGGTCGTTTGATTTTCTATTTTCTTTTCTTTGAAAAACTTCTTATTCGGATAGTTTTTCTTAATAAATGCTATAAAATATTTGAACGTACTGCATTGCACCAAGATTTTTAAAATGATCCAAAAACGGTACATTTATACCGCGTTGGCAACACTGCTTCTGGTGTCAAGAAAGATGTTATTACTCCCGGTGCCAATACCCTTGACGTATTGCAATTTGCAACAATTTTGACCAATAAGTTACAGTTGTAGAGAAATATAAACGACAATATTAGGCAACCTGGTATAGCAGAGGTACTATAGAGTAAAGTAAATTTGTTTCAGAAGTGGGACACATCACAGTGCCTCAAAGGGACTGCGGTTAGGGTATATAACTATCGGTTAATTCTGTAATAGCTTCAGTTGCTACTTGGTATTCATTCAGGTCAAATCACAGCGTAGTTACTATTGGAGTAAAGCATAGAAGTCATGCATGGAAAACACAAAAAAATTGGTCTCCTATTTTCTGACCGCAGTTCGTCACTATGCGAACGTGGAGTCACGAAGAAATGTGGAAGAAATGCTGTGTCTCCAAAAAATATTTACTGGAGAGGGTAGGAATTTTCGTTACTGTATAGTACCTATGCTGTGAAGCCTGAACTTAAAAGTAACTGAGCTCACCCCGTTACTCTGATCACATCAAAAGTAAATGCTCACAAAATCAATTCCCCCAAATTACAATAGAAAACTACGGTTCAATAATATTTGAAATAGTAGTCTTAGGATTTGCATTTAGGCATGAAAGTATGTAGAGCATCTTCTTAATAATCACAGCAAAAGGGAGAAGAAGTATTTAAAAAGTAATAAAACTTCAGCGTAAAGAGCAGTAAGCCCATATCTATGTATTTTATGCTCGTTTTAAGTTTTTATTTTAATCTACATTGGTAAAAAGCCATTCTAGATCAGTGGTTGACACGCTAGACCTTAAACCCTTAGTCTGTTAGGGCACAAGTTTGAGTCCTGCTGTTGCTGGAGGTGTCAGTGGAGCGACTCTGCTAGCCCAGCCAGAGTTTTTTCTGCTCTAAATGAGTCCGTGGAGACATATGGGAAAGGTAAACAGAAAGGGTGTATGAAAGTACAGGATGGCTGGCCTTCAATTCCCCCATTGCATTTCCTGGAAGGGCCACGAAACAGAAATCGCAAAGTCAGAACGGACTAAAAAGCATTGTATCGTATTAATTTTTTTTTATGGCTTAACTTAACTTTTTCTAGTGTACTATCACCAAGTGTAAAAATTTTTTTTTTAGAAAGAGGAACGTTTAAAAAAGGGTTTGCTTGCATTTCTGTGAAAACTTCCCTCCTTTTTCGCGTAGTAGTGGAACTTTGATTTTACTTGGTACAATTATAATTTGTTTTTTGTTTTCTCTAGTCATCAAGCAGCTTTCGGAGAGATATGAGAGAGGCAATTTTTACACTTGGGCAGGTCCTACACTAGTTGCCATTAACCCTTTAAAAGATGTGCCAAACTTATATGGACTTGAACAAATTTACAAGGTTAGCTGTGAAGATAAGGTAATTGTTAGCAATATAGATAAGGTAAATGTATCTATATAAAGGAGGTGTTTTTTTTTTGTGTGTTACCAATCAACAAAAGCACAGAAACCATGAAAGTGCACGTAAACGTTTTTAGCACCTACTTTTATCCTCCTGCCCAATGAAGTTGGATATCCGATAAGAGCGGAAACTGGCGCTAGTGTTGACAAAAAAAGAAACTATCTACGCCATCTAGTGTTTGGTGACACTTGGTATTTTTTTAAGTTCCGTAATTGTTTTTCTGTTATGAATTGCTATGTCACTTATTACTATAGACTAATTATACCAAATGCATTAATTATTCTTGTTATTGCAATGGAAAAAAAAATGTCAAGTGTCGAAGCGCTAGGCTGCGTTGATAGTTTTTTTTTATCGACACTAGTACCAGTTCCCGCTCTTATAAGCTATCCATACTCTTTGCTTCATCCCCTTGATTAACATTATGTGTTCGTATGTTTTATACTTCATTCATTCTTATGAAAATTTTATGAAATTTAGTTTTTGAAAGAACTTTGGTTTGCATCGCCAAAAAAGAGGAAAGTTATATCCTGCTTCATTTGTTATTTGTGTTCTATTAAAACAGAAACATTATGTCATTCGTTTAAGTCAATGGTGAAAGTTATTCGGGGAAATAATTCATTTTTGGAAAAATATTTATTTTCTTTGTAACCTGACAAATTTTAATAATTCAACATTTTCTAGTTCCTTTGGAATCCTTAAATACGACTACAAATAACACAAATACCAATCTTTTATTTTTGGGAAACTTCAGAAACTGTTAGTTTTATTATCAAGAAACAATCCGTTATTCATGAGAAAATATCAGGACAAGTATTTATTTCCTTTTTAACATAACTACTATAAACAATTCTACATATTCTATTTCTTCTTGAATGCTCAACACCAAATACCAATGTTATTTAAGGTAGCCGAACGAGGATTAATAGCCAATCATAGCTTAAGTAAAATCTTTCTTGTCAAGCAAAACAGAAGTATCATTCTGGAATTTGTAGTTTTGGAAATGAGAATATGGCTTGTCATGCAAATGTGGTATAGCCAAAAATACGGCTGTCCCATGATTGTATAAATCATTCATTTTTCAGAGCTGGGTTTTTAGTGTATGGCCGTATATCTTTGGTATTCGTTGTCTAATCAGCTTAGAAGCCTAGGGGATGGTTCGCTTGGTGAAAATTTGTCAGTTTGTCACTATATTTTTGAAACAACGCGAATACCGAAGAGAACTTGATGACGTTATATGCACCTGAATTTTTGAAACGGGTTATAAAAAATATCTCAAGAATGGTTCAGAAGTCAAGTTAGGACTGTCAGGGGATGCTAGAGGAGGAAGAGAGGGCTAACCTAAATCGAATTCTTGTTTAATGGGAGGGGACGGAGGAATAACTTTTTTTTGTTTTCGGTCTGCCGAAAGTTTTGGCTGTATAAGCTCCTCTGGGACTTAGAGTCTATTTATTGTTAAGTGACGAGGTAAATAAAAAGATAATATATGCTCCCAGCCTGTCAAAATATAATTGACATGTTTGTCGATATATTTGCCGATATTGTCATGCTTGTCGGTATGGACATGCTTGTCGATATATCTGCCATATTCGGGAATGTCTTCGGGGGATTAATCTAAAATTCTAGAGTGCTGGAGAGACTATTCGGCAGGAGCAGAAATGGGAGAGGAGGATTTCCCTAAGATTTTGAAAATTATCTGCTTTGTATTTTCGCTTTAAATAATAAAACAAGCCACCCCCCCCCCCCAGATCTTAAAAATTTATTTTCTTGTTTCTTTATTTAAGAAATTGAAAAAATTCTTTAAAGAAAGGGTTTCTAAATCTGCCTAAAAGTTTCCAGAGGTGCACCTTGAACTTGTGGTGGCGATACTGGTACAGGTCTCATAAGTGGTACAGTTACTTTCGCAATTCTCAGAAACATTGCACAGTTTCAGGTCAGTATTTAAAAAAAGTACTTTTAATTAACCTTGTATCTTTATTAGTCCTACTTTTATAATTGTATACATTCTAGCTTCATAATATGCAGAATAATTGTAGCTGGCACACTTTGACCCCAGCTCTATTATATATTTGTATATATCTTATATTTCAAATATACTGAAAATTGGCTGAAAATTGTTGAAAAAAACAGACAATTTGCTTATTTTTAAGCTAGTTTAGTTCAAACTATAAGGAAAATTATAAGCAATATCATAGTTCTATCTTGGTGAACGGATAGATCTGAGATTTATGAATCCAAATTTGGTATAGCTATTGTATGGAGCTTTTGCCTTCTCATCAAAATGTTTACAGGACTTTATTATTAGTAAAAATGTACAATTATATATTGCTTCAATTTGGCGAATTGTTGTAGGATGTTTTGACATTGGCGATGAAGAAAAGACCGCAAGTGTGTTTTTGGGAATCAATTTTTTGGCCAAATAGATTAACAAACTAAGTCTGCATGTAGAGATTCATACCCGTGTTGGCCCATGGCGTTAAACCAAATCATAATAGATTAATACTAGGGAAATATTTAAGGAATAAACAATAGGCACTTTACGTAAAATCAGATTTTTGCTAATTTTTCATTTGTTGGCGCTTTAGGTCTTCTCTTCATCACTATGAAAATTTCATGAGATTCAGTTTTTGAAAGAAAATTGGACTCACATCACCCAGTAAGAGGAAAATTATGTCCTGCCTCTTTTGTAGTTTGTGGTCTATTAAAATAGAATCAGATTATGTCGTTCTCTTAAGTCAACGGTGAAAATTATTTGGGGAAATAATTTATTTTCAGGAAAATATTTGTTTTCTTTATAACCTGACAAATTTAAATATGTCTACATTTTATAGTTCCTTTGGAATGCTCAGCACGAAATATCAGTCTTTTATTTTTGGGAAACTTGGAAAACCATTATTTTTATTATCAAGAAACAATCTTTTATTGGAAAAATATCAGGGTAGATATTTATTCCTTTTTAACATAGTTACTATAAATAGTTCTGCATGTTCTATTTCTTCTTGAATGTTCAACACCGAACGCCAATATTATTAAGGATAGCTGAATGATTAATAGTTCAAGTAAAATACATGGATCATGCCGAAAATCGCAGTTTTGGGAAAAAAGGATATGGCTAGTCATTCAAATGTGGCATTGTCAAAAATGCGGCTGTGGCCAAACGAAAAATATGCCTTTCTTGAGTGGATTCAGAATAGGTTATCAGACATTACTTAAAAGAAGCTAGAGCTTCATGAGGATAAGAAAAATAAAACCCTGAATCTAGTAGAACAGGGGGTCGCCTTTACAGTTTTATTGGTCTCAGGTGACTTGTTCCTGTCATCAGGGTTGCCACCTTTAACACGAAAGTGTTATTTTAGCACATTTCGTCATGTTTAGCACTGTAGAACGTGCTAAAAAAAGAATGTGCTTCATTGAATGTAGTACTTCTTCTCTTATATGACTATATAAGAGCGTAAGCTGCGAAATGCGAATTTTTTTTGACTGTAGTACCGAAAATAACTGTGTAGTATGCAAATTTGGGCAACTGTAGTACTTTAGGAACTGACGGTGGTGACAACACTGCCTGTGATTAGTTATTCAGCAGTACAGTTCTCTTTCTGCGAAAGAAAAATTATCAATATACGGTCAGGGGCAGCGCACTAGCATAGCCTCAGTAAGGAGGCAATTTCCCCAATCATTTGGTGAAAGAATATGGTCATAAAAATGACAAAGTGTCTTTATTCTATCACAAACTGAAAGTTCTAGTGTCCTTTTTTTAAATTTCAAATTAATCCGAGGGCTTATAAACCCATCTCCCATGCACCTTTTCCCTTCGAGGTATCCCTGTAACCCCCCCATGCTATCAGATCAAAACTTTTAGACATCCATAACTTCCTAATATTAAGATGATGGGTCTACATGACCCCTTATCTCCAGGAGTAGTAACTCTTGATTGTTTAAACCATTCATTTTTTCTAGAGCTTGATTTTTACTGGGACAGACAGTATATCTGTGGCATTGGTAGTCTGATTAGCTTAGAAATCTTGAGGATTGTTCGCTTGGCGAAAAGATTTCAGAATTCTACACTTTTCGTTTATCTGTTTAATACTGATAAATGCAGAACACCATCGTGGGAGGATCCTCTATAGGAGGACAACTGTGGCAGGGCCTAAGATCCATATCTATAGACAACGACCTCTGCAAAGGGCTACCTCGACCCTTTCGGGATACCTGCAAGACTAGGGACCTTGCGGTCTACTCTATTCCCACTTGAGGAATCGTGCCCATCGAGGAAACTATAGCTTAGTAAATGACACAGCATTTGCATGGGATTCTGATTAAATGAATGAACTTTTTCAAAATGCAAAATGAATGAATTTTTATAGGTTTTGCGTGTTCAGGATGCTGGAATAGGTTTGAAAATTGATGTTATCCAGACTAAGTCACTAAGGCTAGGAATCAGGGAAAATGAAAAGGGGACTTTAGGTAACGAAAATATTGATCAGGTAGGCAGCTTCACTTACCTTAGTATTATTAGTAAACACGGTGGGAGTAGTGAAGATGTTAAAGATAGAATAGCCAAGGCTCAGGGTGTTTTTTCACAGCTAAAACAAGTTTGGAAGAATAGGACGATAAGTCTGCAAAGCCTGATTAGAATATTGGAAGGTACAGTTATGACAGTGGTCAAATATGGCTCTGAAGCATGGGCGCTCCGAAAAGCAGATGGAAATTTGCTAGATATTTTCCAGAGAAATTGCCTACGCATTGTTCTGGGTACCCGGCTCACTGACCGTATTTCAAACAGTAGGCTGTACAAAAAATGTGGTTTAATCCTGCTTTCTAGGGCTATAATGAAAGGAAGGTAGAGATGGCTTGGGCAAGTTCTGGGGATGTAGGGTGACACATTTCCGACGATTTTCCTTTTCGGCCAACCGTCTAGGGCTAAATGGAAAACAGGTCGTCCTCGTATGGGGTGGGAGGATGTCGTAAAGAAAGATTTAAAGGAAATGAGAATTTTCTGGGAGAGTGTAGAGAGGGAGGCTTTAAATAGATTGGGATGGAGAAGAAGCGTGGGTAGCTGTGTTGGCATCAGACGGCTTGGTGCTGCGGTGAGTTGTTAGTAGTAGCAGTAGTATCGAAGTAAACTTGATGTCGTTGTGCGCACCTGAATTTTTAAAATGCGTTACAAACAATATCTCGGGAATGGCTCAGAATTCAAGTTGGAACTTTCAGGGTCTGCTGAAGGGGGTGGGGGTGCTAACCGGAACCTAATTTTTTTTAGTGGGAGGGGATGGAGGAATTAGTTTTGTTTTGTTTTCGGTCTATCGAAAATTGTGTCTCTATAAGCTCCTATGGGACTTGGAGTGTTTACTGTTAAGTAGCAGGGTATATAAAACAACAATATATGCACCCCGGTTATCAAAATAGAATATCTGCCATATATCGAGAATGGTTTCGGGGTTTGAGGTAAAATTCTAGAGTGCTGGAGAGGCCATTAGGCAGGGGCAGAAATGGGGAAGGAGGATTCTCCTAAGATTTGAAAAGTACCTCTTTTGTATTTTAGCTTTAAATAATAAAAAAAGCCACTCCCCTACATCTTATTTTGTTTATGAACATTGGAAAAATTCTTTAATGGAAGGGTTGCTAAATCTGCCTAAAAGCTTGGCACCACGAGCCTCTATACAATTTAGAATGTATACACGATTAAGGCGTCAGGTAAATTGAAAGACACAACGTAAGCTCTATTTTATGAAAATAGTATATTTGTACTATCTCACCACATCTTCTACCTGACAAGGATAGACTTGGTAGAAAAAGTTGAAGGTGTTCCGGTGTTATGAGATGGTTTGGGGTCTCTGCTCTGTCTTAAGCTCCTTCTTCCATCCCTATTCCTGGAAGTGAAGACCTGCCTTCGTGGCTACGTAGTGTTGTCAGGGTTGACCTTCCTCAAGTTTGACTAATCAGAACCATAACTGGAAAGAATTATAGCCTAGTAAATGACAGTTGCACTTGATTCTGGTTAATAGATGATTTTTCTGGATTTCCTTTGTTGTTTGTTGGCTTACCTGGGCTGAAAACCCTCTTCCCAGTTAGAATATCTATTATGGGCTGCCTCCTCATTGTAGCATAGTATTTGCGGTCATGAATATTTAATGAATCGGAGGTAATATGCTTAAGAGGGATTATATAGACGTCGAAGAAATGATTCAAAGGAAATTGGAACTTCTTGGAAGGGTGTAAAGAGGGAAGCTTTCAATAAATCGTGATGAAAGAGGATCATCCAGAGCCGTGTTGAATTCTGTCGGTTTGGTGCTCCAGTGAGTTGTTGGTAGTAGTAGCAGTAGTCTTGGGAGTTGATTTGTAACTTGTGTAAAAGAATGGGAGGATCATTTAATCGTAAAAATGACTTTTCATATTAAAATGTTTAGATAGTTAAAAAACAGAAAACGAGCAAAAATAACTGCTTCATAATTCAAACTCCCATTAAACCAATATTGCGTTGAATGAATAAATGAAAACTAAGCTGAATAGAAATTAGAATGAATAATCACGTTCAATATAAACCGAAGACCAGGGATGAATAGATGAAATCTTAAATGAATAAAAATGAAAATTGATAATTTAGCCAAATTTAGAACAAGCAAAAGTTCCTCTACTAGACCCTCTAAAGACCAAAATTTCATTTGTAGTTTAATGAAAATAATTCGTAGAGCCATCAATGTGTTCTTATTTGTTAGAACATCATCAACACTATACAAAAATAAAATCAAAATTCAAATCGATGATTACAAATAAAAAGCAATCCAAATTGTGACCCCCCTCTCTTCAAATCAATTCTCGATACCAGTCAAGGCTGCAAAAGAATGAACAATTAAGTTATGAATGTATAAAATAAATAAAAATTAATTTATAATAATATAAACACATAAATTTGTAAAATAAATTGTATATATAATTTATAGTATCATTGTAATGATATAAATAGAGGTTTAAGTCTAAAATTGGGGCTTTTGAGAAGCAAACACGCTAAAAAAAAAACAATTCTTACTTCATAATATGCAGAATAATTGCAGTTTACACACTCTGACTACAGCTCCAATTTACTTTATCCCCAACCCCCCTAATGTGCAAATATATAGCACAAATAATATATTTCCTATGTAATTTCCGGTTTTTGATTTCGTCACAGTTGATTCAATTTAAGGGTAAATGGGTTGAAACACGAGTGACGCATGGAAAAAGTCACGGGAAATATATTATTTCCGCCGAAATTTGGGCTATATATTTGCACATTAGGAGGGATAGGAGTAAAGTATGGTGTAGCTACAGTTGAAATGTATTAACTACGAATATTTTGCGTATTATGAAGTAAAAGTTCTCTACTCAACAGCCCCAATTCTAGACTTGTACTTAGATAAATTTATGAATTAAATAAAATTTGTAAAGTAAATATATCAATTTACTATTTTAAATTTGTACTTTTTTGTCTAAACTTTTTCTTTTTATTCTATTTGATTAAATACAACGTTTAATTCTATTTGACACTAAAATGGTGATGGCTAAACAAAACTTTTAAAATGGACGCCAGAAATCTTTTGAAGCCATCTTGGATCAATACAACCCTTTTTTTTCTAAATATTTTTGTTTCTTGTCCCTATCTTCATACCCTATAAGCTTCCAACCATCCGAAAAAAACTCAGATGTTCTTGTATCATGTAGCTGGCGCAGAAACTGGTGAACTTCAAGGCAATTGGAGGTATGAAATTTATGTTCTCGTCCTCGGACCTCAAGAATTATCGAGTACTAGCTGTTGGGGTGGCGCTTCGTGCCACCCCAACACCTAGTCGGTGGCGCCCCCCAAGCCCCCCCCCCGCGCGCGTAAGTCGTTACGCGCCATATTAGTTACGCGCCATTGTAGTTGTCTCCCTGTGTCCCATCTGTGAATATATATATATATATATATATATATATATATATATATATATATATATATATATATATATATATATATATATATATATATAAATATATATATATATATATATATATATATATATATATATATATATATATATATATATATATGTTTTTAACTACGTAAAACTTGCGAATATACAACATTCTTCGCTGTCCCATTGTCTGTGCATATAAATAGATTGTCAGGTTTACCGACTCTTGAACATGCAACATATAATTGTCCATGGGAAAAACAATCCGTATTCAGATCTATACCTCATGATTCTAATGATTGCCCTTGAGCTTTGTTGATGGTGATTGCTAATCGAACATTCCCTGTGTCGCCGTCGTCATTTATATATCCCCCTGTTCCCCCCGGCGTCCCCGTTGTAGTTGTGTCCCTGCGTCCCGGCCGTCATTTATATTCCCTGTGTCCCGGTCGTCATTTGTGTCCCGGTGTCCCAGTCTGTAATCTCTCTTCGAGTGTCCCGGTCGTCATTTATATTCCCTGTGTCCCGGTGTCCCGGTCGTCATTTGTGTCCCGGTCTGTATATACATTCGTTTTTGAATTGGTCTTTTTTTTTAGTTTTTTACCTTTTTTTTTAGTATTTTTTAGTTATACCTCTTGATTCTAATGATTGCCCTTGAGCTTTGTTGATGGCGCAAGTTTTTTGGCATAGATTCTTTGAGCAGCTTCCTCGGCTGTTGCCATTGTAGGTTCTTCAGTCATTTTACAATTAAACATTTTTCCGTCCACGATCTTCTTACAATTAAAATTTGTCTGAACGATTTTCTTAGACATGACGTCACTCGACACACAGACACACAGACAACTTATTTTTATATATATAGATAGATAGATAGATGTCCCGGTGTCCCGGTCGTCATTTGTGTCACGATGTCCCGGTCTGTAATTTCGTCAGTCGACAAACATGACGTCAGTCGACACACAAACATGACGTCACTCGACACACACTCACACAGACAACTTATTTTTATATATATAGATTTTAATCTGAGATGATAAAAAAAAAGTCAAAAACTTATCACGATTCCTTGTTGATTGGTAAAAAGTTGAAACAGTTTTGGGTAAACAACGATTTTTTTTTTTTTTTGGTTTTTCAGCACATACTGGTTAGCTTGACTCCGAGACTTACGAATATGAGTTTCAAGTTGTTCAGAAAAGTGTTGGTGCTTTTATGGCCAAACTAAATTATAGGACGAAAGAATGTTTTATTCCTCTCATTTCCTCCCCCAAAATGGAATCTAAAGTCCAACTAAAGAAAATATCCAATTGTGTGGAGTGATTTTAGAATATCTGAGAAAAAACAAATATTTGTTTTACAGTTTAAGATGATTAATGTCTTATTAATTGATTAATTCAGTGATTAATCAATGAATAATTTTTTCCCCAGAAATGCTCATCTCCAGATCCACATATCTATAGAATTGCACAGAAGGCGTTGAAGTGCATGAGATGGAATAATAAAAACCAAGCCATTATCGTCAATGGCGACAGCGGGGCTGGAAAGGTAAATTGCTGTGCCTTATCTGCTATTTACCAGTTCTTTTTTTTCGGCGTGTTTAGACCACAAATCCTTTAACGTGAAAATTATTAGAAAAGACCAATATTATTATTATCTATTTTGTCCAATTTAGTAATTACCTAATTATGATAAACTAATTATACTAATTAATTTATTACTAATTATATGAGACTAATATATATAAACTGATCACTAATAAATAATTTAAAATACCAACGATAGTGAAAGTAAAATCGATATTTTATAATTGGTGAAGTTGAAACTTAAATAATCACATCTTTTCCGTTAAAAGTGTTTCCTTGTTTTTTAAGATATACATGGTCCTTGGTATTTCGAAAAAACTTCGTTTTGGATTCATTTTGCTATCCCGAAGTCGGTTTACTTTTGACTTATCTCTATACGAATTGGAGATAGATAGTACTGCAATCCGCATTATTAATATTGAAGTTCGATCTTAAATTCGCCTCGGTATCGAACGCTGATGTTTTTGTTTTTTTTTCAAAAATTTTAATTAAAAAAAAAATGATGTGTCATGGTTCATTTTGAAAATAAATATTAAGATTTTGAATTCAATTGCAGTAATGTTTCAGTAAGGTTTGATTTTAAGATTACCTCACCTTGTATCTTATCTTAAAGTAGTAGCATTTTCCTTTTGCAACAGTTTTTGCAAAAGTTAATGCAGGCATTTGGCACCTGGGGTTATGCTAAAATTCTGTTAAAATAGGGCTAATCTTCTTGAATCGAGCACAGGTGTTTCCTGAATTAAAATTTCGATTAGGGTAATATAACTCCTGGTTAGATTGGGGAAAGGCTTTCAATTAGAAAAAGCGCCCTTAATGAAATTTAGTCTATTTTTTCGAGTGTTTCTAAGGGGTTGCGAGGAATGGAAGAGGCTTCTTTGAAAGTATTCGTTTTGCTACGATATTTCAACCAAAGACTGTGAGTAACTTGTCAGAGTGGGGACTGGAATTAAACCTCACCGCCATCTAGCGTTTGGCGATACTTGGTATTTTTTTGGTCTAATAACAAAATTAATTAATTTAATTTGTATAGTTAGTAAAATTACTGTAGTAATAAGTGTCTTATCTCAGTCCCCGACAGAATAATTATTACAAAAATAATACAAGTGTCGCCAAAGGCTAGATGGCGTTGATTTTTTGTCAACACTATTGTCAGTTTCCTCTACCCATTCTCTTTGGTTTTAACCTCATATTTTAATGTCAACCTCATTTGAAGGTTTGCTTGCTCTGAGTTTATCGTATGGTGGTGGGTGCTCATAGAAACATCTATTGCTCAAAACGAATTAAAAATTTTATGATTCAAAATTATTTTTAACGTTTGATAAGCAATAAAATAGTTTTAGGAATAATGAGCTTTTTCATTTGTAGTAAATTGGTGAGCATAAAGGGTTTAAAAATCACATCTTGATGTAAATTTATTGTTTATTAACCTTCAGTAGTCAACTAACAATGATAAATTATCGATAATTTTCACAGCATATCGATCCTTTTGCTAGTTACTGTTTTCGTACTGCAAATTATTGTCATCATTCCGAAGACTTGTTTTCTTGAGCTTATATTTTCATAAGCTTAATTAAATGCAAATGAAATAATTAAATTTTTTATCCAATGTCATATCCA
Source organism: Artemia franciscana (assembly GCF_032884065.1). Lineage (NCBI taxonomy): Eukaryota > Metazoa > Arthropoda > Branchiopoda > Anostraca > Artemiidae > Artemia > Artemia franciscana. The sequence goes on along the minus strand of NC_088874.1, from coordinate 8,564,607 downwards.
GGATTTTTTTGGAGGTGGGGGGGGTACAATTTTTTTTTTTTTAACGCATCAAAATTGGTTTATATTCATGTTTGTTACGTTTTTACGAGTTGAATTAACACTTCTGGGGGGTTCAAACCCCTTCCCCCGTATACAACCTTTACCCCCCTTCCCATTATGTCTGGAATCTCAAGTTCTTGCAATTTTCTCTGTTTTCCATTTGTTTATTCGTTGTTTAATTTTTATATTTAAATTTGAAATTACATCAGCTTCTTCTATTTCAAATGTCTGTAAAATATTTTTCGTGGTGTTAAGGCCCCTTAAAATCATAGAGATTGCATATAAAAAATATATTTTTGAAAACAAATATGTACACCTTGCTATCCATTATTCAAACCCGAGCCCCATCTAATATAAGCTGGATCAACCCGAAATTTAATCCTAGTTACGCACCAAAACGGTTTCATCGAATTTATTCTGATTTGATAAATTCTTATTTAGTCTCTTTTCTTTTGTTTTTTATTGTTCTTTAGACCTACTCCGCGAGACACCTACTTCAATATTTGGCAACCATCGAATCGTTCAGTGAGAAGGAGATTCATACTTTGGAAGACCGAATTTGCTCAACCAACCCAATATTGGAGTCATTTGGGAACGCAAAAACCATAAGAAATTCCAATAGTAGTCGTTTTGGCAAACTAATGCAACTAAATTATTCCAAGGGAAAGTTGGCAACTGGCCAGATAAAGTCGTACCTGTTAGAACAGACAAGGGTGTCGTCTCAAGCAACCGGAGAAAGAAATTTTCATATATTTTACCAGGTATATTTTGTGTCATTATTACAGGGCCATGTAGATAAGTAGTGCAATTAAACCTTAGGATAAAGAGAGAGAGAGAGAGAGAGAGAGAGAGAGAGAGAGAGAGAGAGAGAGAGAGAGAGAGAGAGAGAGAGAGAGAGAGAGAGAGAGAGAGAGAGAGAGAGAGAGAGAGAGAGAGAGAGAGAGAGAATCGTGGTAAGAGAAAGTTCCTAGCGAGGCAGTTCTCCATCCTGTCGTCCATTGGTACTGGGCAGAATTGCTCTTTGTCCTGTTCCTCCTAAAAGTAAAGCAAAAAAAATAAAAATTGAAAACGCATCAAGAATGTGTTATGCATTTTTATTACATTTCTACGAGTGAGACAAACATTTTGGTCGGGCGGGGGGGGGGGGGGTTCGAACCGCAAAACCCCTTTCCTGAATACGGCCTTCGATCCGACCAGTTTATTTTTCTATAGAAGTGTGAAAGGGAGTTTTGGAAAGGAATATTATTTCAAGTTAAATTTGCCAATTAAATATATGGGAATTTGGATTCAGGTGCGAGCTAACCGTCAAACACTTCTAACGAATTGAAGGGATCTTAATTTTCCAAATAGCTACCAATTTGCCCACTGTGTGGTATTTTGGGCGCTGGATTGGGACTTTCCTTTTTAGGTACAACGATTTGGCAAATCTAAGGGGAGATTTCTTATTGTTGAAGAATATAAATATATTGACAATAAAAAAGCCTCTCCCCCTTCCCCAGGCCAGGATTCTAAGTCCCCTTACACTACTCGAGAGACAAAAGAGGGAATGCTGACAAAACTACTAATATAAGATTTGTCACCTATTAATGAAAACTACTGTCCGTAAGTAGTGTCTATAATGGGATGTGGTGGCTTGCCTTTGGGAAAACGACTTACTTCTGACTGTCCCAAAACTATTTGACAGGTCTCGTTTCCACTCTCAGGGGAAACTAGTATTGCCCACTATAAAGCCTTTTTTGCATCACATTATATTTTTCAGATTACTTACTAACTTAGTTATAGTTGCTGCAGGACCAGACGCAGGTGCCTCCCCTGGCATCTAGAAGACTTCGTATGGTTTTCTCCCATCCGTTGCGATCTTTTGCCAGCTCCTCAGTAAACCAGAGCCAGCAGCTCTCTCACTTGCTGCTGAACTTTCAAAATCCATCAATGTTGTCGAGATCGTTGCCCACCAATCCATCAATTGAAGAATAAAATTTTCAACGGCATTGAAAAAAACATGTGCTGTGATATATTCCAGTGAATCAGTCACATAGGTGTGGTTGAAACAAAGTAAAGACAAAGCGAACACGAACCTTGGCCAACTCCAGAATACGCCTGTCCTGTGTGAGGGCCTCAAGACAATAGCAAGGTTATCTAAGTAACCAACTTGAGACATTGCGGAAAAGAGCTGCCAAAGTAATTCTGTACAACGCTTATACAGGCTGTGAATCAGCATAATTCATATTGAAACCACCCTCCTTTCACGAGTGTCGCTTTAATTTTTTCTGCAAATTTGGCCAATGGCTTTTGAGCAGTGATAACCATAGACTGTCACCACCACTTATAATGAAAAGAAAGTACAAGATCAAAAACCAAAGACTGATTAAAATACCGAAGAAGATAACAAAACAAACAAAAAACGAGACCTGAAAAAAATCACAACAAAATAATAACTCCACCTCATTATATATAGAATTGATCTTCATTATCCTAGCGATCCTCCGTTCTCCTAGAAAATCCGTCTTTGGCACATTGCCAAGTGAATATACTTCTGAACACCTCGAATACCAGTTTGGCAATTGCTCTTCAATATTTCCATCATCTATGCCTTATCTCAATCTTGTATCCCTTAGATCCTTCAACTCTACCAAATGCAGTACAAAAAGCGCTGTAGATCATCCCCTGACATCGGACATAATTATGAACAATATTCGGCGTAATTGACGACATTCAATAGAATCTATCTAATTGAATTTTCCAATGTTCTTCTCCATAATTATACGTGTGTTACTTTTTATTTTTACTTATTTGTATTATTCTTTTTCTTTTTATTTACTATGACCCTGTCTTTTTCAGGTTGTCTCTGGCCTCTCTCAGTCTGAAAAAGAGTCTCTCTGCTTAAATAGGTCTTTTAAAATAATTTCTTCTGAGCCTACTGAAGATGACGCCCAAAACTTTTATGAGACTCGTCAAGCCTTCTTTGAATTGGGCTTTAGTGATTCTGATTTTAAAAGTGTGCTTGGAATTTTGGCAATCCTCTTAAATTTAGGAAACGTGGGTTTTTCTCTCAATGAAATTTGGAATGTAAAGGAGGACGAGGAAGAATGGGTGACTGTTTGCAAATTAGCTGGTGTTGATGCTGCAAGCCTTGCAAATTGTTTGACTGTTAGAAAAATATCTGCTGGGACGCTTGATAAACGGGCTGGAGTGATATTTAGGCAAGTAGACACACAATTTGAGCTTTGGACTAAATATTTTTTCTTGACAGCTAGGCTATAAAAGAAGGTTTAAAACTTGTAAATCTTTTTGTTTCTCCGCTATAGTCAATTGGAAATCAAAGTTTGTTTTAAGTTTTTCTGCCTTAAAAATAAAAATACTTTAAGCTTAATAGACCATTTACTATTTATTTTGTGCTAATGCCCTCCGATCAATGTTGATCCTGAATATTTGCCAGTTTTTCCTTTATTTTTGTTTTAGAATATTATATCCAGTATATTTCTTTAACTTATTCTGAATTAATAAAAGAAAAAAAATAATGTAAATTTGTAAAATTGTAAATGTAAATAGTAATAGTATATATAGTAATAAATATAAAAAATAATAAATATATTATTTTTAAAATAATAAATATAAAAATAAATATAGTAATAAATATAGTAATAATATAATAGTATATATAGTAATAGTAAATGTAATAGTATAAATGTAAAATGTAAATAGTAAATTTGACTTGGTGCTAACGACAAATTTTACAAAATGATATAACAGTTGTAAAAGATAAAGATTTAAAGAAAACCCATTTTTGTTTAAAAAATGGAAAAATACTTTTGTTTTTTTTTGTGTTTCTTTTTTTTGTGGAATAGCCCGTTAGCTTTCGTTTGAAATGGATCTGTTGATTTTTTTTCAAAGTGTTTTTTTTTGCCCCAGGCCGCTGATAACGAGCTGCAGGCCTCATTATCAGTCTGTATGCGGCCGCAGGCCTAATATACCACTTGTCAAACATTTAACTTATTTATTTGTCTGTTTTAAAGGAAGCTTCTTTTTTTAAAGAGCCAGCAGCTGAGTTTTTGAGATGAAACTTGACTTGGGAATCGATCTCAAATAAAGGTGGAACGTGTTACAAGCTTCTTGTTAAAGTATCTAGTCTGGGGTGCAGTGTTGCCAACGCTTTGAGATAAATTGTACTGGTTATCTGACCAAATTTGTAACCAAAAGATTCTTTGTACCATAATTGTGGTTTTCCAAGTCTGGTTTTATTCCACAGTCTAAAATACTGAAATAATGAGATATTGAAAAATCGAAATACTGAGTAAACTGAGATGCAAAAAACGTTCTTTTTCAGTTACAATCTCACCCTGTCTCAGGAACAAATTTTGAGTGTTGTTTTGCGTGTGTTGAAATTCGAGTTAATTTGAAAATAGCGGTGATTTCTCTTTGTGTCACTTTTTTGTTTGGGAAAAAAAAAATCCATTTCTTTTGCTTAAATTCCTAAGAGGTGATTTTAGAAGTTTTGAAAACTTGAAAAAAATCAAACTCGATCCGGTAAATAAAAACCAAACCTACCAAAATGCACAAGAAGTTTTGGACTCTACCATGAAGCGTCCAAATGCAACTCTACCAAAATGGTACAGTTCTGCCGTGTTGGCAACGCTGTTCATGTGTCTTCTCTTTTATATAATTGACCATTCCACTGCACCACACAAAGTGACATATATAAAATATAGTTTAATTACTGCTTAGTTAATTGAAATCATGTTTATTGAAAGTTCACTTGCGAGACCAGGTTAATTTGGTCTTGTAACCTCAAATATTGCAATTCGATTAATTCAATTTATTTTTACCTTTTTATCGTTTTCACCCTTTTGGTAAGAAAAACACACAAACCCTCGTGGGGTTAAAGTTGGTTCTTATTTTCGGCCTTGGGGCGTGGGGTGAAAGTTTTATGATCCTATATATTTTGTCTGTGATTTCCAAGAGGTAAAATGTCGCAAAGAAAAATTGTTTGAAGATAATACTTATCTGGTTTTTGAGCCTCTATTAGGCTCATTTGGTTGATAGAATTGGTTGAAAGTAAATTTCCCGCGCAACTGATTTGATAAGTGTTTTCCGAAAGAGGACTGCTATTTTGTGTTACATTTATCCGTCAGTGTTTCCCTAAGGGAAAGAATGTTTGGCGCTGGATTTCTATCTGGACCCTCCTCCCTAGGGGAATCATTTGATCAAGGCATCAGTTGGCTCCTTCAAGCTAAGGCTCGATAGATATATACAGCCTTGCAATAAAATGGTTAAAAGACTACCAACCATGAGGTGCCAGGTGGTGCAAAATAAGGTCTATGATACATTATTTTTATCCGCAACTGCATTTGTAAGCTGTTGAAAATTAATGTTAAGAAGACAAAGTTGCTTAGACTAGGAATAAATGATGGTGTAGAGGTGATGTCGAGTAACGAGAATATCAATCAAGTGGATAGCTTCACTTACCTGCGAAGTATTACTAGTAAAAGGTTGCAGTGAAGGTACTAAAAATAGAATAGTCAGCACCCAGAATGTTTTTCATACTTGAAAAGGTTTTAAAGAAAAGGAAGATAAGTCTGAAAACCAAGATTAGAATGTTCGAAGCTATAGTGATGATAGTGGTTAAATATGGTTCTGGAACGTGGGCGCTTTGGAAGACGGAAGAGAACTTGCTAGGGGTATTCTAGAGGTGTTACACCATTTGGGTGTTATACCCAATACGCTTAGCTGTTCCTTACCTATTGCAGATATACCCTCTGACAACCTGGACATACACAGTGTTTACATTCGCCTAAATTTTTAGTTCAACAACAACCGAATAGAGAAGCTTTGAAAAGACTGGGATGGAGGAAAAGCGTTTGCAATTGTGTCGACCTCTGGAGACTTGTTGCTGTAGTGGGTTGTTAATAGTAGAATTACTAGTAGTTGTTATAACAGCAATATAAAGTACATAGCATTACTTGCCTAGATGTGTTATACCCAATACCATTTGGATGTCCGTCTGACTGACCATATTTCAATCAGTAGGCTTTACGAAAAATAGAGTTTTATTCCGCTTTATAGAGCTATAATAAGAGAAAGGTTGGGATGCCTAAGACATATTTTTTGGATGAAGGATGACAAGTTGCCAAAGATCATTCTTCTCTGCCAACCTTCTATGACCAGACGGAAAGCAGGTCATACCTAATAGGAGACCGTCCCTGAATGGAGTGAGAAGAGATCGTAAGAAAGGATTTAAAGGAAATTAGAGCTTCTTGGGAGGGTGTAAAGAGAGAAGCTCTGAAAAGGTTGGGATGGAGGAAGAGCGTTTGCAATTGTTTTGATCTCGTGAGACTTGTTGCTGTAGTGAGTTTTTAGTAGTAGAATGACTAGTAGTTGCTATAACAGCAATGTAAACTAAATAGAGTTACTTGCCTAGGTGCAAGGAAGCCAGTAGCAGTAGTGTCTACTGATGAGGATGGTTTAGTCAACGTCATCTGAATTCCTTTTACTTACATTTTCAACAACCGATCAACAAAAGAGACCCAGATTTTAGTTAAAGATTGGAAGTTGCTAAATAGGAATCATTTGTTCTTTTTATTTTTGCATTCTTTATTTTTTTCACATTATGCGAAAAAATATTTCTTTTTCAGCTGCGTAAACATTGTTCCCACAAAGGGGTGAAATTTCTATATTTCCTGAACGAAATTATACTTCCCGAACAAAATTATTAACGAACTTATATTTCCTGAAAGAAATTATACAACCTGTCTTTATTAAGATAAACTCCTGACACTTTTTTTTATTTATTTTTATTATCAATATAGTGCTTTAAAGTAGATCTCGCTACTTTGAATTTTTGCAAAAAAAAGTTTTCAAAGTTTTCAACAATTTCTTTTTCAGCTGCGTAAACATTGTTCCCACACAAAAGGGTGAAATTTCTATATTTCCTGATCGAAATTATACTTCCCGAACAAAACAATTAACAAACTTATATTTCCTGAAAGAAATTATACAACCTGTTTTTATTAAGATAAACTCTTGACACTTTTTTTTATTTATTTTTATTATCAATATAGTGTTTTAAAGTAGATCTCGCTACTTTGAATTTTTGCAAATAAAAGTTTTCTAGAACTTTATCTTATTTATTTTCCTTTTTTTGTTGACATGCTCATGTTAATAGAAATTTAGAATGAAAGATTTAAAGATATACCTGTGGTGGGGAGGGGATCAGATGAGGTTTCTGGACAAAGGAGGTGGGGGTTGTGAAACATAATCAACCTTGGAACTATAATCTTTTTACCCTGTGTGTCTTGACCATTATGTCTTGAAGGTTCGAAACAGAAGCCAGTCGTGTTTGGGTAGATCTATGTGCCCTCAATACTTTTGGATGATGTTTTAATTCTCTGCCACTTCAAACTCTATATATCTACAAGGATATATGTTTGGAAAGATTACATGCGTCACGACGCATGAGTACATATGTCTATTGTGACACGGGTCGATTATCCACGGGTAAACTGATCCAGTAAATACACCTCTGGAAACACCTCTGAATATACCTCTGAAGGTTGTCAAAAGAGCGTATTTGTAATAACTCAGAAACGGCTAAGGGTATTAAGTTCATATTTTAAAGAAATATTGAAGGGAATGTAGAACTGGATTGTTTAACTAAAAATTTAGGAGAATATAAAACACTATATATCTCCAAGGTGTCAGAGGGTATATCTGCAATAGATGAGAAACAACTAAGCGTATTCAGCAAAAAACTTCCAGGGATTTATGAGGGTGATTTGAACTAGATCAAAATACACTAGGTTTCTTCTAGGTTGTCAAATAAGCCCTTTTGCAACAGATTATAAAAAGGGTGTATCTACAATATCTGAGGAACTGCCATAGATATTAAGTTAAAACTTTCAAAAAACTTTAAGGGGATTTTGGACTGAGTCAAATAACACTATCTGCATCCAGATTGTCAAATAGGTGTATCTGCAATCTCTGAAGACCTTCTAAGGGTATTAAGTTGAAAATTTCAGGAAATTTTGTGGTGGATATTGAACTAAATCAAGAGATACTATGTGTATCCAGGTTTTCAAAAGGGTTTATCTGCAAAAGGCCTTCCTCAGGAACAGCTAAGGGTGTTAAGTTAAAAATTTAAGGCGATGTCGGGAGGATATTGAACTGATTCAAAGGACACTACGAACGTCTCCAGGTTATCAGAAGGGTATGGTAATAAGAATAGGTAATAAGATGAGACTTTTAGGGCATGTTGAGGGGGATGTTCAACTAAATCAAAACAATATTTGCGTCCATGTCAAGTACTAGTTTACCTTTTATTTAGTTTTTTTGTGTCTTTTTCTTTTATGTCTTCTTTTTCTTACTTATTTTATTGTATCACCCTCGTCTGTTTTTATGGCGAATTTATTTTCGTCAAAACAAATCATTAATTTTGTGCTTTTGGTTTTAGTCCTTGCGAAACAGAGGCAGAGTGCATAAGTAGACGGGACTGCCTGATGAGACTCATATATTCAACACTTTTTTGTTGGCTAATTGATCAGCTGAACAAGAAATTAAGTGGCGTGACCGGAGACAGTTTTATTGGTAATTATTTTCTGGAACTATCTTATCAGTAATTGTTTTATGTAACTATTTTTCCGGTAATTGTTTTCTGTTTGTACTAAGATCATTCCAATACTCAGTTGCTGTTTTTTCTTATTTCTCACTGCATTAATTAATTTCTCCTAGGAAAGCTGTGATTAAAAGTAATTACACCACATGGACTTTAGTAAAGTCCATGTGGACTTTTTTGGGGCAATAGCGTACCTGGACAGTAATGCCTAGGCATCTTCATTTTTGACCAATTAGAAATCGGTGCCTCTTTTATAAGTAGTCTAAATACTCAAGAAGATCTAGTGCCCTCCCCCCTTTTTTATTTTGATTTTATCTCTTTTATAACCCTCTATAACAACCCTTCTGATTAGGTTTAAATCCTTCTAAATGCGATTATCACATTTACGTGCGCGGTAAGAACGAGTAAGCAAATTCATACAACGCAAAATTCAATAATACACACCACAAGATAAATTACATAAGTATTAATATCCCCAGTCCCCTCCCCCTGCCACAAAAATAAAAAGTAAGCTTAAAATAATATTCGTTCCTCACCACTTCTTTTTCATATACACGAAGCTTATACTTCTTTTTTTTTCAGTTAATTGTAACTGAATCATTTGTGGTAAATACTTTGAGGGTTGTGGGTAAATAATTAGACTACCCCTCAAATCCTGCAAATGTAACTAGTTTATTAAAATCCATAGAGATCTTTCTCGCTTACTTAATTCATTTTTGAAAAAAAGCGCGAGATGTGCTCTTTCATTCCATGCACATTGCTCTGAAATGGTCACAAAAACATCTTACTAAACCCATCTTTCTACCGCCACCACACTTTTCCAAATAAAATTAGAAAACTCTGACCTAATAACCCTTTTTCAATAGCATTCTTTTTAATCAGGAATTTAGATTTAGAAGTAAAGCAAAGGAATTGAACGCGAATTCATCGATTACTCATTGGCCAAATATTTTGAGCCTTTGTTCACTTGTTGCATTTCCAGAGAAATATGTGCCTCATAGAAGCTTTGGGAAGATAGCCATGATTTGAACGAAATATTTGTCAGCGCCATTGGCTCAGTCCATCCTGTTTTGTACGAAACCGGCTAAATAGATAGCTTGATTTGCCTGGGTAGTATTATTAAAAGAGAGGGTGGGTGGAAAGAAGGTGTTTTAGAATAGCCATGGCCCAAGGTGTTTAAAAGTTTAGAAGAATAGAAAAATAATTCTGCGATTCAAGATTAGAGTATTGGAAGCTACAATGATGACACTTGTCAATTATGGTTCTGAAACATGTGCGCCTTGGAAGACGGGGGAGGATTTGTCACATGATTTCCAGACGAATTGTCTATGCATAATATTGTGTAATCATTTGACTCACTTACTCCAAATAGCTGTGCGAAAAATGTAGTTCTTGGGCTATAACGAAGGAAAGGTAGAGAGGACTAGGACACACTCTGTGGATGAAGGGTGATAGATTGCTTAAGACCGTTCTTTTGGCCATTCATTTATGGCTAGCTGGAAAGTAGGTCGTCTGCGAATAGGTGAGAAGAGGCTGTAAAGAAGGATTTAAGGGAAACTGGACCTCCTTAGGAGGAGAAAAAGGGTGAATCTTTGAATGGATTGGGTGGAGGGGAGCATGTGCAGCTGTGTTGACCTCAGGCGGCTTGGTACTGCAGTGAGTTGTTAGTAGTAGTACCTATCTTGTCCCCTTTTGCTTTTCATATATCCTTATATGGAAAAAAAACTTTATTCTCTAAACTAACGAAAATTTAATAAAAGAAACCAAAGGTTCCCTACTTTTTATTATTTGAATACATATTTTATTATTTATTTATTATTATTATTATTTATATAAATATTTTTATTCTATTTTATAAAATTATATGGTATTATATTATGCTATTTAATTTTATGTCATGCTACGTAATTTTATAATATAAAATTATTATATAAAATTATTGCTATTTATGTAAATATTTTATTGTTTCTTCGTTTTTTCTCCTTTTGTCGTGTTTATTGACTTAATTTTTTTTCAATTTCCACCAGTTTTACTGGTTTTTGATGTGTTTGACTTACTATGACCTTTCTTTATCGACCATTTTATCACATGACCCCTTATTTAGTTTAATTTAATTTATTTAATTTATTAGTTTAATTTATTAAACTAATGATTCACTCCATATTGTTATCATATGGTAATCATAGAACTATCATATGATACATATTGATATGGCTATCATATGTATTCTTTAGCCAGTTTAAACGAATTTTTGTTTGAAACCACTTTAAGGTTTTGATGCCCGATTATTTTATCTTCTTTTTAGTTTATTGACCTGCATTTTTTACTATTGCTATTTTTTAGTCTTTCTAGATGGGATTTTTTTTCTTACTTCGGACTCGGAAATGCCAGCTCGGATTATTTGGGTCCGTAATCGAATTTTTTTCGAAAATAAATACCTCGCCTTGTCCGGGCCAAAGATTCCCTAAACATAAGATTACTTGCCTAAATAAAAAAGAAAAATGACGACACATTATTCAACTACACATATTTTTTCCTTTTTTTTATATAGGGGTAAGTCTACAATTATGTCAACAAGTCAACAATTATGTTCTTCTTTTTTTTCATCTTTTTTATGACACTTTGTCCTAATAAATTCTAAAGAAAATGTATGTGAAAAACTTTTCACTAGCATACTGAAAACTAGATTAATGGGTCTTGGAAAATTTTGACCGTGTGTTGCCTAAGTATTTCCTAAATTTGTTTATTTCTGGTGATGAAGTACACAACAATCCCACTCGATCTGCGAATAATGTAAGGATACCTCAAGCTGTTCGAACCAGATTTTTAATTTCAATACGTCACATTGCGCCGAATGTTCAGAATAATTTTCCTGAATCTTTAAAAAAGTTGGCGAATGTGTTTTCCATAAAGACCTTAGAGAAATTTGTCTCCGGTTGTATGATTTTGAAGTATAATTGAAGTGAATTTCATTCGCTCTCAAGTTCCCCATAAAAAAGATAGGAAAAGTTGCTTAATTATTTGCTGGATTAAAGCAGGGTTTCTTAAGAATGTCGGTAAATGGAATAAATTATTGGTAGGAGGGGTTGCTGTGATCAGGAGCTATACAAGCAAAGGATTTTTTTCACTTTCTGTGAATGTTTAAGGGGTTTTTATACTCCAAACAAGTGAAAGAGTGAAGAGTGTTAAGTTTTGTGTTGTGTCTAGTTTTGTGTGTAGTTTTGTCGTTTTTTTTTTGTTTTTTAATCTAAAAAAAACAGTTCAGAATTTTTTTGATATTCGTTCGATTTATAACAGGTATTCTGGATGTCTATGGGTTTGAATCGTTATTCAAAAACAGCTTAGAGCAATTATGCATCAACTATGCCAATGAACGACTTCAGTTTTTCTTTCTGCAAAACTTCTTAAAATTCCAGAAGCTAAGCCTCATGGATGAAGGTGTTGAAATAATTGATACTGGGACCATGAATAATGATGCTGTTATTAATATATTGGATGGTCCTTCTTCAGTCTTTGGTGTGTTAAATGAGGTAGGCTGTTTAAGGAAGATTTTTGGCTGTGAGAAGGTCGTATCCAAGGGGAGGGGGTACTGAATTTGAATCTCCTGAAATTTTTGTCTGACCTGTAAAAGTAGCAAAAACGCATTTACTCTACTTTTGAAGTGTTTTGCTAAGAATTTTTGTTAACCCCTTCCTCCACCCAAACGAAAAAACCCTCGAGAAAAATCCTGGATATGCCCTTGGGCTGCGGTCTCTTCTGACGGAATAACATAACAAAATTCTTACTTTATAATATGTGTTTAAGTTATTTTGTCTATAGATTAGTTTTTTCTGCTTTGCATTCCGTTTTTGTGTGCTTTCTAATTTCTTTTGTGGTGATTTTCTTTTTTTATACATTTTTTTTTGTGTATGACCTCAGGGCATTTGAAATAAACCGATCTATCTATTTATCTATGCAGAAAAGTTATATTAAAATATTTTCCGGGTCGATTCCACTTTAAATCACGCTATTTTTATTCTGTTTGGTGCAGTACTATTATCTATAGTTAATTTTTCCCGTGTTCGCGGATTTTAAATATTTACAAATATTAAACTTCATCTATTTCTTCATCAATGAAAGTTCGCAAATACTTGTTTTAAAGATTCTATAGTTTTAAAATGTTTTTTGTAATATGTCAAGCTAGGCTGTGTAAAAACCATAATGGGGGGGGGGCTCCTGTCCTCTTTTGTGGCCGAGACGAAATCCTTGTTTTCCAATTCCCCCCTCTCCCCTTTCTCCCAAAAATTTTCAGGCCAAATTTTAACATAATTCTGATTTATCAACCAAATTTTCCATTTATTTAAATCTGCTTAAATTAATTATATTCAGTCTACTTACTTTTATTTTCAAGGAATGGTGATGAAGATATGGGAAAAATGAAATTTTCGCTTTCAATTTCCTTATACTTTTTGCCAACTGCATTCTCTACTTTATTTAAACTAAAAACAAATAAAATAAAAAAAAATACAAAATGATTATAACGGTTAGATTATTTATTTGAAACTTTGCGCCTCGAAAATTTCTATGCCTTGTGCAAGTGCCCCCTCTGTCCTCTCCCCAAAACAGCCTCTTTGGGGGGGGGGGGGTATAGTTGAAATTGTTTGTTTGTGAAATTATTTGTCAGGTTATTTTCGAATACTCATTGTGGAAGTACTTCAATAACGAGCTCATGCAAAAACTATTGAAAACAAAACGGATACTGTGGATGAGACATGAATCAAAGCGGGAGTGGCGTAGAAAACTCATAATATACTTTTTCTGCATGTTGCAGGGACATTATTTTGTTACTATAGTGTTTCCTATTGAACTCTCATACACGAAAATGATGCCGCTTTTTTATAACTCAATTTTAATCATAGTCTTTTTTAATCATAGCTTGCTTTTAAAACAATTTTTTATTATTTAATATCAACTACTTACAAAGACTTAACATACCCGCTGCCCTTCCAAATCCCATGACACGAAATGGAAGAGGGATTATCAAACAAATCCACGGAAAAAAAATACATTAACCTCAGAAGGGTTTTGAAAACACGAAACAAGACAAAACTAAAACATTATGTACCCCACTTCAACTAAATTGACACTCAACTCCTTCCTTAATGCACATCAATAGAAATTGCCTATGGATTGTTTTGGTGACTCGACTGACCGTATCTCAAACATTTAGCTGTAAGAAAAATTTAGTTCAATCCCACTGATCCTAAAAAAGTAGAGAAGATAATATCTATTTCCAAACATGTATCACAAGCTTTGGCAGAGCCGAATTTACACAAAATGATCAATATAATAATTAAATTGAAGCTATTATATAAAACACATAATTTTATAAACACACTGAACCTATTCAAAAATATTTCGTGATAGGAACTGATTTTAAAGGAAGGATGCTCTAACAGTTTCTTGTTCTTTTTTAATTAAGCTAATAAAATTCAACTAATTGCGTTTTGATATCGATAAAATAAACTACAGACTATGCTGATATTGTAAAATGACTTTCATAAATCTGATAAAAATGTTTTTTTTTAGTAATTTTTAATACGAACAGCGTACCAAGTAAACACTAATGCATTAACCAAATATTAGACTATATCAGCAGTTATAAAAAGGTATGTACAAATTAAAAACATTAGCCTTTCTTTTCTTGGTTGAGAAAACTTAAAAAACTTTTTTTTTTGAATCTTGTTTGTACACTTGTTTGGACAACTAAGACAGCGTATAGTGGTTATAAATAAAAGAAAATATGATCCAATTTGGATTTTCTTATTCTAGCAAGAGTGAATCCAGGGGGGGCAATCGACTTGTACTCTCTAGCCTATACTCCCCCTCAGCTTGGAAATTATTTACGTTTATGTAGTTTTCATTCTTATTGTCAGTGGATTGTTTCGGTTACCTGCCTGACTCACCGTATCTCAAACAGTAGTTGTGCGAAAAATTTAGTTCAGTCCCACTTTCTAGGGCTGTAATGAGAGAAAGCTTGAGATGGCTAGGACACATTCTGCGGATGAAGGACAACAGATTGCCAAAGATCGTCCTTGTCGGCCAGCTGTCTAGGGCCAAACGAAAAGCAGGTCCTACCCGAATGGGGTGAGATGATGTTGTAAGGAAAGATTTAAGGGAAATGGAACTTGAGGGTATAAAGAGGGAGATTTTGTGTGGATTGGGATTGAGGAAGAGCGTTCGTAGCTACGTTGGCCTGAGGCGCCTTGGTACTACAGTGACGTGTTAATATTAGTAGTAGTAATAATGAAAATAAAAATACCAGTTTTGATGATTTAATATCATGATCCAAGTAAAGACAAACTTTAGATTATAATAAGGTCAATCAACCCAGGTTTGTATCGGGTCAAAAACCTTTATTCAAAGAAGTAAAAATCTTCTGATAAAACACGTTATTTAGCCTAATCCTTGGGATTGGGCTACACTCCAAAGCCCAACTCTTGGGATTAGGCTACATACAATTTACAGCTGCATGGTATGTCCCAAACTTAAGTTATAATATCACAGTTGTAAACATTACCGTTTTATAGTAAAACCCCAAAGAGGTTTTATATCAAAAGCTTAACGATTTAATTATATTAAAATATGACACTACAAACCAAATAATATAAATAGTAATTTTTATTGTAAATAGGTTTTTTGCCAAAATATTCACTGTTAATTCTTATTGTAATTTTTCTTTTCGAAAGAGAACGTTGAAAAAAGCGTTGAAACGCTTTGAGTTGAAACTTTTTTAGCGTTTCAACGCTAAAAAAGTTGAAGGAGAACGTTAATGTTTAACTCGGTGACACAAATTCATGCTATTTGATTAAAAATAAATAAATATCTAATATAATAAATATAAAACTGATATAAAATTAACATAATATATAAATATGACATTAATAAATGTGATAAATATTAAGAAATGTAGATAATTAATATCAAATTCATATAAGAAACATCATTATAAAATATTATAGAGATATTAATTATAAATTAACTCTATAATATAAGTTAAGGTAAATGTGATATAATATGAATTGTGTAAAATAATTCGTCATTTTAGAGCTCATTGAAATGCTACTACCCCTAGCGAGACTAATGAACTTATTACTTTTTGATTTTTGATAACAGAGTAGATAACGGCGTGATGATTGATCTATTTGTGATCAATCAATGTAGTTAATATTGGGTCATTGCAAGTCACAGTCCGGTCCAGTTTGTAAGCTCCCTGATCAACATGGCCCTAGCTAAACTTTTTAGTTTATTTTAAAAGCAAATTTGAAGAGATGAAGATTAAAAATGGATTTTTCAAGGTCAACAAAATAGTGGACGAACAAAGTGAATATTTTGCGAGGACAACCCCCTCCTTCTTCGGTTTTTATGAATGATATTAAAAAAAAACGTCAAAAATATGGATAGGATTACTCGGAGAAAACCAAACAACGCGGAAAGTCAACACAAAAAAGGATCAAAACAAAAACTGAAAGAACTAAAAATATGAAAACCAAATAACGTAGAAAACCAACAAAAATGACAAGCAAATAAAATCCAAAATAGCAAAATTGTAAAGCCAATTACCTAATTCCAATAGCGAGCCGCTCACCAGTATCTACGAATATTGTTGTAGTATTCCGGGCATGTCGGGCAAAAAGAAACTGTAGAAAACGTATCAAAAATTTGTTTATGAACATTTTGTTGTTATTTTTTTGTATGTAACAATATTTTTTTGGAGGGGGAGGATTTTATTTCTTTGTCATTTCTTTTATTGGATTTTTTTTGTTTATGATTTCTCTTGGCTTTCCTTGTCGTTTGGTTTTGTGTTTTTATCCGAGTTTTCTCGTCCACATTTTTGAGTTTTCTTCCAACTACTCTGCTTGTTTTGAGGGAGGGAGGCGGTTGTCCTCCCGAAATATTCACTTTGTTCCTCCTGTATTTTCATTATATATATATAATATAAAGAAAAAGACAAAACAAAAAATCAAAAAGTCATTGATGGTGCCCTACTATAGCCGAAAACGAAATATTAATTATTTATTTGATTTCTTGGACTTTTGGACTTTCGTGGGTTTAATTCGTTTTTAATATTCATTTAGTGTTTTCTATTTTCTATCGATATTTGTTCTTCTAATTGTTAGTAGCATTTAAAATATTCTAGCTACGAAATGACGGATTCTAAAGGGGGGTAAAAATGTTCAGGCAAATTGATTTATAGAATTTAAAAATAAATATTTTGGGTTTAATCAATTATTTTTAATTAATTAAGTTGGACAAATTAAGTTAAATTAATTAATTAAGCATATGCTTTTTAAGTCTTTTTCTTCCGTATTTCTAAAAAAAATTCATCTTATTTTTTCTCTTTTCTTCAATTTTTTCGCAGACGATAGACCATCAATATAGGTCAAATTATCAATCGTGTTCTTTTGCTATTATTTGCCTTATGCAATATTATTTATTTCCGAATCTTCGAGGTTTTTTTTTATTTTCTCTTGTAAGTTTTTCTTTATCAACAATAACCTTTATGCTGTACTATCTTGGCTTCTCATTAAGTATAATTTATATTTGTTCTTGTTTTAGTGTTTGTTAGTGGCACCTGGCGTAATTAATGATATATAGAATATAGATGGCACTACAATCCTTAGAAGTCTAAGGCCTCGTCCTAATTTACATCATCCACCCTGCCAGCAGCAGTACCGGCTTTGATTTGAAAGCCAATCATATCCTTCTAAATTTTCCGATGGTAGTTCAATCATATTTGCTGTCCAATCGTAGCCGGTTCCCTAAAAATGGTCCGGCTTCGAAAATGCTGCTGGCAGGAAGAATGATGTCAATGAAGACGAGGCTTAAGGAAGAAAAAATGATAGTATCATAAATGCTATCACTAAACGATTATCTGGGTATTGTTTTTGTTATTTTATGGAAATAAATGGAACTTGACTTGAACATAGATGGCGTGTTTAAAAAAGGATTGCTTGGGTACGCAAAAGGTACTATCGTTTGTGTTGTATCCAACCAACAGACTATTCGTAACCTGACATGTACTGTATTCAAAAACATGTGCTAAATAAATATGATATTAGTAAAATGATTAATACCAAGGGTTACCGAGTGGTAATTTAGGCCGACCGGAAAGTTAAATTAAAAAATTTGAAAATTTGAAAAACATTAAAAATTTGATTAGCTCAAGTTGGTGCTAGCTAAATCTCGGTATTAGAAAAATCTCATTTTGAATTGGTCTTTAGCTAATTAATATTTTGAATAGATTAATGAGAAATTTTAGTACAGTTGCTAAGAACTTGTCAAATTAGTTCTAAACAAACTTTTGTATCTAAAGGCTGAAATTGGAATATCCCTTTGGCGTAATAATTCTTTTTCCCGGGGTGTTTTCTTGTGAATGTAGAAAATTAAGAGTCAAGCAAATAATTTGAACGAAACTGATTAAGCAATTAAATCTTGTTGTTAATTTAACTAAGAGTACAACTAACGGTTCAATTGGGAAGATTTTTTTATTTCACTGTGGAACAACATAAATTCTATGGATATTTCAGCCACATATTCAATGGTCGTCTTCAGCAGATAAACTAAAATAATACAAATAAAACATCAACATTTAAACAAAATAACATATTAATTGTTTATTGTTTAACGCTCTATTTTTTTCGAAGGCATTTAATGATGCAAACGATATTTAATTAATTTGCTTTTTTGCATAAATGTCAACGTTTTAATCAATTTGTGTTAGGTCCCATTCACAATGAGGTTTTTTACTAATACCGAGGATTCCCTGGCGGTAATTTCAGCCAATTAGAAAATTCTATAAAAGTTCACATAATTTTCTCGTAGAATCATAGAATATTGAAAAATCATCAATATTTGGAATAAGTTTATTGAAAGTTGAAATACAGTAGGAAAGCACGAGTCAAATTTGTTTAAACGCAAAATTTTGGCTTAGTAATTCTTATTCTGAATATACTTTCTTGTAAATATGCAAAATTAGGAGTTAAGCAAATACTTAGAAAGAAACTTAAAGAATTCAAAGTGCAAGACTGGCTAATTTGTCCTCTGAGAAACTCAACTGTCCCAATTGTTCGTAAAAGGGAGGTACGCATAGGTTGGCTCAAGTCATCCCCATCCCCTCGAAAATCTAAATTTCCCCTAATTCCTGGTCACTTGTTATTCAAATTATCTTTTTTTTTTATTATTTGTCGTCCCCCCCTTCACTGACAAAATTCCTGAGAACATGCTTATTTCACAACATTTATAGACATTACATAATATACATCCATCTTCCAGGAGTGCAGGATGAAACGTTACCCAACTGAAACCCTGGTGGTTGAACGGATCAAAAAGGCTATCAAGCAGGCCTTGGTTGAGTCTAGTCAAAAGCAACAGCCTAAATATGAGGATATTTATGAATTTAAGGTTCAGCATTACGCCGGTGAAGTAACTTATTCAGCTGTGGGGATCCTTGAAAAAAATTCAGACCAGGTAATGGTATTTTTAACCTTGTTATTTTAGACTTTTTAGTGTGTGCATCAAGGCCGTACCCAGGATTTTTTGGGTGCTGGGGGAGTTGTTTGCCAAAAAACTTCAAAAAAACACATCAAGAGTTTGTTAATATATATTTTCGTTACGTTTTTGCGAGTTGGACAAACATTTCGGGAGCTTCCCTTGGATACGGCCTCGCTGTGTATATCTAATTTATATAATTAACTAGGCATGATTCTACGAATTATATTAGGATAAGATCAGGAATCAAATGACTGCTTAACAAAGTGATCAATTATCTTTTTCAATTTTTTTATGTTTTAAACACAGTGATTTATATTAATATCCTACTGAAACAAAGCTGGCTGATAGGATTAAAATCCCTATCACTGATGTATATTTAAATCGGCAATATATAAAATACATAAAATCCGATTAAAATATATTAAATATAATTTAAAATATAAAAATTAATTAAAATATAAAATATAAATATTAAAATATAAAAATATAAAATATTAAAATATATAAAAATATAATTAAAATATGAAAATTAAAATATAAAAATATAAAATTAAAATATAAAAATATATAAAATCCGATTTATGTTTAAGTCTACTCAAAAATGACAGCCTAAATACGATCGAAATTACGAATTTAAGGTGCAGCATTATAATCATGAAGTAACTTGTTCATTTGTGGGATTCTTAAAAAACGTGAACTGCTTTTTTGACGATGTAACTCGCTGATAAATAAATTACCTAAACGTTTGCATGGGGAGTGGGGGTTCATGAAGTTTTTTTTTTTATTTGGTTATACCAAATTCGTGAAATTAACTGTATATGATTCTACAAATCCGTATTTGGAGCAATCCCACGATTTGCATGACTGCTTAAGTAAGGAGCCATGTATTAGGAATGAAACAAAAATAATGAAAAAAAAGCTGAAGAATACGGAACTGGACTTTATGCTCCCTACCGGCGGGGCTCATCTCTGTTTCTTGGCCCTTCATGCAGGAAGTGTAGTGGGATATAAATCAGGACACATCGAGTGGCAGCGCAATTGAGGCACAAATTCTTCTTCTTAAAAGTGTGGGAATTACAGACTGAATCCCGAACGGTCCCAAATGAATACAGAATGGTCATGAGCTTCTAGATCGGGATCAAGGACTAATCGAAGTTTTATTGAAACCTACTCTCCTCTACTTAATCCAAATCCTGGGTGTGGCCCTGTCTCTTATAATTTTTTTTTGCTTCATGGAGTATCAGAAATGTCCTCAAGGATTAATCGAAATTTTCCAGTAAGATAGGGGACATTTAGAAAAACCAAAGCTTTTCAGAAATTTGTTTTGTTTTTTAGAAGTTTGTTTTCAGAGATATCATAAGCTTCCAGAAAACTATAGTTTCATTTGTCTTCGCTGAAAACTTGACACGTAATAAAAAATCAGTCATGGTGATTAATGGCCAACTTCAGATTTTTGGATTGAAATCCCACTCCTTTTTACCTACGTGCAACAATGCACCAATTCAGGGCCTTGGAATGCAATTCAGGCCCGTACCTGAAATGCTAACTTTTCCCATATATGTTGATACTTCTCACTGAAATCATAAAATAAATATATATTTTTTTATTACTGCCTTCCCCTCCCCCTCGATAAATTCAGTCATGGTGGTCAATGACTAACTTGATATTTTTGAGTTGAAATCACCTCTTTTTGCCCATGTTTTATTTTTACCCCTCCCCCTCCCAACAAATTCAGTCACGGTGGTCAATGGCTAACTTCAGATTTGTGGGTTGAAACCATCTCTTTTTGACCACGTTTTTGAAATTAGAAATTTACCCAAATATGTGGGTACTTCTTATTTAAATTCTAAAATAAAATGTGTTTTTTCTATTGTTCCCTCCCCCGCCCCCGATAAATTCTGATCAATGGCTAGCTTCAGATTGGTGAGTAGAAATCACCTCTTTTTGCACATGTTTGCGAAAGCGGAAGTTCCCAAATATGTGGGTACTTCTTATTCAAATTACAAAATAAAATTTGTTTTTATGTTTCCCCCCCCCCCCACCTCCTGATAAATATTCTTGCGTACGTACCTGGACCAATTATTCAAAAATCAAATTGAGCAGTTAAAAATTGACCAATTTGATCAGTTCAAAAAAAAAAAAAAATTAGAAACCGCCATTCATTCTTTCGACAGCTTCTAAGCGATCCTTCTTGAACCGTAGTGTAGTTCCACGGTTGTCCAGGAACTGGAAATTTCTGTAATGCTATAGAAATTTTGGGAACAATTCCTCCTTTAGCAAAGTGTGGCCCACCTAAAAAAAAATTCCAACTCTCCCAACATCTGATATGTTGGAATAAAATATATTTATTCATTTTATTCTCTTGTTTATTCTTTCTTTCATATCCAATCGTTTATTCAATTTTATTTTTTGTGATCCTTTTTACTTCTGGAATTGCTTGGTTAAAAGAAGTGTGCTTAGTTATACTTTTTACTTCTTACTTTTTAATTTATAATCTAATGCATTTTTAATAAATTTTTGTTTAATATATTTTTAATAATTTAATTTGTCTTATTACACTATAGGCCTAGTATCAGAGGATCGAGCTTCGTTCGGTGAAAAGAAAGACAGTATCAAATCTCTTTCACAAAACAAATTTCTTTCACAAAACAACAACTGATAAGCCAACAAATAAATTGAGTTTTGAAACCTCTTTTACTTATGCTCAAAGTTTTCAACCTCCAGAGATCTCTGATTTCAGTCAGTAGACAGTTCATGAAAAACATTAAGGGTGTTATGTGAGGGAAACAAATTTTCCAAAAATCATGACATACCTAATCCTTTTTTCACACTGGAAAATGGTCCTAGGACAACGTTCAGAAAAATTTATACCTTTTTTCGAGGAAAGAATTTGAGAGAAATATCTCTCTCTAAAAGCTCGGAATCAACTGATAAGCCAACAAATAAATTGAGTTTTGAAACCTCTTTTACTTATGCTCAAAGTTTTCAACCTCCAGGGATCTCTAATTTCAGTCAATAGACAATTCATGAAAAACATTAAGGGTGTTATGTGAGGGAAACAAATTTTCCAAAAATCGTGACATACCTAATCCTTTTTTTCACACTGGAAAATGGTCCTAGGACAATGTTCAGAAAAGATTATACCTTTTTTCGAGGAAAGAATTTGTAGAAATATTATATTGGTCGTTCAATATTTTACTATTTGTGTATTTTCTACCCAGGTCCCTGTTGAAATGGTATCCCTGTTGTCTCACAGTAAGAACGGCCTATTGAGAAAACTATTTAAGGATGATCCTAAATTGTCTCCATCTTCAAAATCAGGGCGGAAGCATACAGTCTTAGCTAAATTCAAGGTAAGTTTCCATTATTCCCCATTGTCTGATTGCAGTTTGCAATTGCGATGTAAAATTCGGAAATACTTTTAACTGTCATTTTACCAAAAGATGATTAGGATTGCCACACTGGAAGTAACTTCAGGCTATGCTGGCAAGAACGAGGAACATTCACAGCCAGTGAAAACAAGAAAAAAACGCAAATATTTCTCCAATTAGCTGTCTGCAGTGCAAAGTTGCCAATTTACGGTTCAATCGGAAAGGTGATTCTTCGTTGTTTTTTCTTTTTTTTCATTTATCTATTTTTTTTTAGCTTTGCCTATTTGTTTTGCTTCGTGGACTTCAATCTGTGTCTTAACTCTTTTTAAGTAAATAAGTGTCTTTATTACCCACTAGAAACACAAAAATATTACACTATGAAACAGAAACCATAGAGTACAAATAAAAGAGAGATAAAGTACGAATAAAAAGAGAGAGAAAAAAAATCGCAATTAAAAAAAAAAAAATCATATTCATAATCTTCAGTAACTCATTCCTAACCTCAGAGCCACCATATTTTTAGATACTCATTTACCACAATATCGGTGCCTGGGGCCTTATTATCTTTTAACTTTTTAGTACTCTCGCTAATTCCTTCTCACAAAACAAATCTTCTTTCACATCCAAGGTATCTCAAATTTTTTCGTTGTCCTCTATATCTTTTCCTGCAACTCTATCTTGGTTTAGTTTATTCTCGAAATGTTTTGCCTATCTCTCTTTAACTCTTTCCTTATCACTAATTGTGGTCGCATTCCTATCTTTCACTGGGACAAGTCCGGATTGAGTACTCTCTCTCTCAATTCATTAACGTGACTGTACAATATTTTACTATTATGAAGTCTAGCTGCATCTTCCAGATCCTCGGCAATTTTATCCATGTCCTCCACTTCACACTTCCTTAGTTCATATTTTAATGCATTCTCTACTTTCTTTACATTCCTTTTGTTTTAGTATGATCTATCACTCGAACAGTTCTTGTACAAGTCCCTTCTCCTATCTATTAAACATAAAGTTTTTCACTAATATTCCTAATTTTGTTGCTAACTTTCTACCCTAAGACACCATCAGCAACCCTTCCTTAAATTATTCCATCTATCTTCTACATCGTCAAATTTTAAACTCTCCACTTTAGTATTCAACTGTTCCTAGAAAGTTTCTCTGGAATTTCCATCTGGGAGTCTACCGACATACTAACTTCCCTTGATATAGTTATCCTTCCAAGATTTTAGCTTTAAATTAACCCTAGACACTACTAGATGATGATCTTTACTTTCAAAGAGGCAATTTATTTTAGAAATTAGCCGTTAAACAGCTCCCTGTGATGCCCCACTAACAGTGACGATGGAAAAAAAAAAATTCTGAACACGTCAGTGCAAAGAAGTGATTTTCCTTGTTGTTCCAGCCAGGAGAGTTTAAGTTTCCTGTCGACCATGACGATTCCAATGGTGTCCTGTCTTTTCGATTCGACGTCATTTATTAGTGATTTGAGACGGTTTTCTGAAATTCCCATTAATCCTTTTTCGCAATAACATTTTGCTATTAAGACTAATTTACATAATAGCTACTATTCCGGAATCAACTAGAAATGAATTTTCTTTTCTATTCACTGTTGCCTCTGTCCATTATTCTCCTTTTCTTTGAACAGGTCCTCATTTTGCCACCAGATCCGAAGACCTGATGGTAGTATCAGCAAGAGCAGCGTTTTTATTTTTCTTTATTTCTTTCTACCTTTTTTGTTTAGTTTTGGCAGTTTTTTTCTATCATGCCTTGCTTTAATGTTATTCCAACAAATCCACATTCTCTTGAGGATCTGGCATTAATTAGTGCATTGGCTGCAACTGTGAGGGCATCAGCGCAACCTATTCCCTGCTTGAACCCGAACTGGTGAGCTGCATGTCTGTTGAAGGCTGGATCGAAAAAGAAGCACGAAGACTTTACAAAAGGAATTTGCAATCGTAATAGATCGAAATGATGAATATTCTGGGTCTGGTTTCCCTTTTTTGGCAATTGGTATAAAACCTTCAATGCATAAAGAAGAGGGTACAAATCGCTGTGTAAAACTAATCTGCATTAAAAGTGCCAAGTGTTGGACTAATGCCTCTTCCCAAAAATTTCAAATGCAAAGCACTGATGTGGTCAATGTTTCATAAAAAATGTCAAGGTTCTGATCAGGAGCAGCAAATTCGGATTTATGGTAGGCATACCATTCCTCATTAGGAATGTCACCCGCAGAGACAGATGAAGGAGACTTATTTCTGCAAGAGATAATTTTAAAAAGAAGACTTTTATCACTTTTAGCGCTTGCCAAATTGGCGTTTAATAGTTCGCTACGATAGTTGGAGCCTTAGAAAAACTTCTCTTTTTCTACAGACGAATAAGATTCACACTACCAGTCGAAGGACGGTCGCAAACCTTCCATGGATTGAACCAAAATTTTGCTTTGAGGCAAGAAGCAACGAGACCAGGGTTTGAAGACAAGCCTGGAATAATACCCTTACGTATTTTCCGAAGTAGGACAGCTTGATTTTCGGCAAAATGAAGAGCATGGCTGATGTCTGTTGCATACATATCCAGGCAAAGTATCATGTCATATTTTGACAATTTAGTTGATCTTTGCAAAAGGTGGAAAGGAACCCAAACTTTATTCAAAATAAAACCTGTACGAGAAGAAACAAATCAGAATTGATTCCAGCCCAATCACGATGGGTTTTTAGCACAGGAGGAGTCACATAATTATTCTTTTCTTTGAAAGCGTGAAGTTGGACAGTGGATATAATAGGGAGATGGTCAGTTAATTGATAGTCAGAAATAACCTTCACCGCTTAAGGAGAGAGATTGTGGGATACAGCGGTATGATCTAGATTAGAAGTTCGGGCAGAATTGTATGTATGTATAAAATTTCCATCCTTCGCAAAAATGGTAAAATAATCGTCAAACATACTCGTTATCATTGACGTATGAGCTGATTAATGAATCCTTATTTCTGATAGGTCCCGATTAAAATCACCAGCAATTATCCAGGGTAAACCAGTTCGTTTTACTTTATCCAAACATGAACCAAGCTTTTGAACAGAAAATGCAAATAATTGATTAGATTGATCGTTATCGTAATATGTTGGCAGATACACATCAATGAAGATACAAAACTCAACCCTTATTACAAGAAAACAATCAGTCGTCTCAAATAGACTACAACGGACATCAAAAAGTACAAAGGATGCTACATCTCCCGACGGTCTACCCTCCCTACTTAATATTTTAATGGGAACAGAATGATGAAGCACCTCTTAATTTAGTAAATTCACACTAAGCTTAGTAATAAAATGCTCTTGAATAAAAATAATAGAATATCTAGAAATAAGGTCATTTAGCACTGGTAGTTTATTTAAAAAGGTTCCATTAATATCCCAAGACAAAGGGCTTAGCATCATGACCTTACTTTTGACAGTTTACGATTTTCGGGGCAGTTAACACTATAGCACGTATGACCTTCCAATTTACAAGCAATACAAGTTGGAGCTCTGTCCGAGCAATACAATTCGGTCAGCACTGGGACACAAACTATCTACAGAGGTTTGTCTTTCTGATGGACCTTTCAAATCCTTGGAAGCGTTCTCGACAACCACCGTATAAGAGACTCTTGAGCCAGAATTTGACTGATTTAACCGTTCACGCGGTTCAGCTTGAGGCCATTTAGGACATTAGAAACAGAATTTTCAATACATCTGTCACGTTTTCGAGACAGTTCATTCACTTTGGATACAACTGTAGTTGCCTCCCCCACAGTCGGAATTTCCTATGGGCTCACTAACAAATGTAGGTGTAGGAACATTTGGCTTCGCAGCTGCGGAGAGAGTTTTGTATATATCCATAATATTGCTGTCATCTTTCAAGTATGTTACCAGGCGGCTTGAAACATTCAGTTCAGCATTTAGTAGCTTTTTAGCTGGCAAAATTACATCTCGATTATAGCAAGATTATAGTAATAGTGTTTTTACGGTTAGCTCAATTTTCACACCATCAGTCATCCATGTCCCCAGAAAATTTTAAACTGGACTTAAATCAGCTTCTCCATCATTTTGCTGAGAATATTGAAAAAAAAAATGCTTTCACAAATTGCAGTAGATATTCAGGGCTACCTATTAATAAGTAAACTAGATGAGGTGACTTTGGTCATCTCAAAATAAATGGAAAATAATTGCTGGTCCTTTTTTTTTTTTTTTTATTGAAATAGACTCATAATATTCATGATACACCTGTGAGAATTGAGAAATTGCGATCTTGTGAGCACTTTGAAAATTGGCAGTATAGAGCATGTGACCCTCCCCCTATATTCCCTTCCCTTCCCCTCTGGATTTTGAAAAGCACCTATTTTTCAGGGGGGAGGGGCTGTTTTTTAACGATGACCAGAAATAGGAGTGAACCAAAAATTTACTTTAGTGGAGACATTTTTTTCATTGAGTGCCGGGAAATCCAAATACCTAAAATTTGATTCCTGTTAGAATTGGAACATTGAACATTTTGTCGCACAAAGACTTCATTTTCTACGCAAGTGCTTTCTTGTATTCCAACCCCTTAGACTTTGCCTGAGACACATTTGCCTTTTTTTTTATTGAGCGTTTTCCTGAGATTGTTTCTTTCCTTCTTTTTTCTTTCTTTTTTTTCTTTTGTTGCTTCTTTAGTGCGTACACGCTTGGCGGTTACTGAAGAGGGGGCCATCCCTCCACATGTACGGAATGATTTCTGTTCCTTTTATGTTTTATAGTTGCTCCTTACTTTCAGCTGAAAAAAATGTTTTTTTTTTCGTTAATTTCTACTTGTTTTTCAAATCCCAATCCCATTTTCATCAAATAGTATATCAAATGAAATTGGAAACAAGGCCATATCTAGGATTTTCGTTAGGGGTGGGTTTAATCTATATATATAAAAATAAGTTGTCTGTGTGTGTGTGTGTGTGTCGAGTGACGTCATTTTTGTGTGTCGACTGACGTCATGTTTGTCGACTGACGAAATTACAGACCGGGACATCGGGACACAAATGACGACCGGGACACCGGGACATAGGGAATATAAATGACGACCGGGAAACTCAAAGAGAAAGCGACCGGGACACAAAGAATGTTCGATTAGCAATCACCATCAACAAAGCACCGGGACACAAATGACGACCGGGACACAGGGAATATAAATGACGACCAGGACATAAGTAAAAAAAAACTAAAAAAACTAAAAAAAAGGTAAAAACTACAAAAAAACTAAAAAGAAAAAAAAACTAAAAACTAAAAGGTAAAAACTACAAAAAAAACAAAAAGAAAAAAGAAAAAAACTAAAAAAACTATAAAAAAAAGTAAAAACCAAAAAAAAAACTAAAAAGAAAAAAAGGGGAAAAACACAAAAACTTATTTCATCATATACCAATTCAAAAACGAATGTATATACAGACCGGGACACCGGGACACAAATGACGACCGGAACACAGGGAATATAAATGACGACCGGGACACAGGGACACAACTACAACGGGGACGTCGGGGGGCACAGGGGGATATATAAATGACGACGGGGACACAGGGGGATATTTAAATGACGACGGGGACACAGGGAATGTTCGATTAGCAATCACCATCAACAAAGCTCCACCATCAACAAAGCTCAAGGGCAATCATTAGAATCATGAGGTATAACTAAAAAAAACTAAAAAAAGGTAGAAAACTAAAAACTAAAAAAAAAGACCAATTCAAAAAAGAATGTATATACAGACCGGGACTACAATGGCGCGTAACTAATATGGCGGGTAACGACTTACTTGCGCGGGGGGGGGCTTGGGAGGGGCGAAGCGCCACCCCAACAGCTAGTTTTTACATAAAAATTAAAAAAAAACGCATAAAAATTTGTTTATAAGCATTTTTGTTATGTTTTTAGGAGTCAGACAAAATTTCAGAGGGGGGGGGGTTTAAACCCCCCCCCCCCCCTAAACGCACCACTGGATACGGACTTGATTGAAAAAAAAATGAAAGCGGCGAAAACGACAATTTTTGAATTGCCACGCAAGGTTTTAGCATGACTTTCTGTAAGGAGAGCAAGGCAAACAAAAATTCTCAGTTGAAGTATTTTTTCATGCAAAATACCCACTTCGCCAAAAAATTTCCTCCGAAAATCCCCCCCCCGCCATGAAAAAATCCCCTCGAAAATGCCAACCCAGATGAAAAAAAAAATTCTCCTGGAAAATCTTCCAGGAACAATTCCACATGCAAGATTGAGACGACAAAGGGAGAGTATGACAAATAAAAATAGTTTCGCATAGAAATTCTGTCAAATTCCCATAGCGCAAGAATTCCCAAGGAAAGTTCACGCCCGGAAACTTCCCTCCCATCGGGAAATTCTCCGCATGAAAAACTTCCCCTCTCACACATAAAAATGTTAGTATATTTCCCAATAAAATGGTATATATATATAATGGACAAATTTCCAACCTCACAGCTCTTTCCCCAGAGGTTGTGGAGGGTTATAGTGTCCCCAAAGGCATAGTTGCTAGACCTTTCATTTATGCTGACTGAAATGGCTATCTCAAAATTCTTGTTAGACAACGTTAAGGAAAAGGGGTGTGGGATGGAGAGTAGTTATCATCCAATCTTTTTGTTCACTTAAAAAGGGCAGCAGAGCTTTTAATTCATCCTACTTCCAATCTTCTAGGACCATTGGGTCAACAAAATCGCCCCTGGAAAAAATAAATAGTAAAAACTAACACGCTCATTGGATTGGAAATTGAAAGGTCTAGTGCCCTTTCAAATAGTCGAAAGTGACTGGGGAGCAACAACACCCCCCTCCCCAAGCCCATCGTTTCGCCCAACCCTACCTTGCGACTACTACTAATGCGTCAGTTTTTTTTTTTTATAGCTTTGAATTTTACAGATAAATAGATCCAGCGTGCTTAGCCAGAGTGGAGTTAGATATCAATAAAAGTAGAAAATTGTTAGCTAGTGGAAACCCATTTGGGAATAATATAGAAATAAGAAGAGCTTTGTGTCTAGAATGCTTAGATCTGAAATTAATCTTTACTTTAGTTATTATTTTCTTATCATACAAGTCATACCTAACATCACCCTGTTATCACTTTCCCGCCACGTTGAGACGTCGCTGAAAGTACTTTTGATTTTGTTTGTTTTGCAAATTATATACGTATTATTTAACAAAATACGCATTATCTAGCATAACTTCCTAATAAATCAAACAGTTCGTGGTAACGAACTGTAGTAAGGAGCGACCCGGCTCAATAGTAACCAAAACTCTAAAAAATTGAATTTTGATATCAATAGCTACATCAAAAGAATCACATTTTAATGCTGATTTTAAATATATAAGTTTCATCAAGTTTAGTCTTACCCATCAAAAGTTACGAGCCTGAGAAAATTTGCCTTGTTTAAGAAAATAGGGGGATAACACCCCCTAAAAGTCGTAGAATCTTAGAGAAAATGACACCATCAGATTCAGCGTATCAGAGAACCCTACAGTAGAAGTTTCAAGCTCCTATCTACAAAAATGTGGAATTTTGTATTTTTTGCCAGAAGACAAATCACGGGTGCGTGTTTATTTGTTGTTTTTTTTTCTTTTTTTTTTCCCAGGGGACATCGTATAGACCAAGTGGTCCTAGAATGTCGCAAGAGGGCATATTGTAACGGAAATGAAAAGTTCTAGTGCCCTTTTTAAGTGACCAAAAAAATTGGAGGGCATCTAGGCCCCCTCCCACGCTCATTTTTTTCCCAAAGTCGACGTATCAAAATTTTGAGATACCCATTTTGTTCAAAATAGTCAAAAACCATAATAACTATGTCTTTGGGGATGACTTACTCCCCCACAATCCCTGGGGAGGGGCTGCAAGTTACAAACTTTGACCAGTGTGTACATATAGTAATGGTTATTGGGAAGTGTACAGACGTTTTCAGGGGGATTTTATCTTGTTTGGGGGTGGGGCTGAGGATAGGGGGCTATGTTGGAGGATCTTTCCTTGGAGGAATCTGTCATGGGGGAAGAAAAATTCAATGAAAAGGGCGCAGGATTTTCTAGCATTACTATAAGAAAACAATGAAAAATAAACATGAAAACTTTTTTCAAATGAAAGGAAGGAGTAGCATTGAAACTTAAAACGAACAGAGATTATTACGCATATGAGGGGTTCTAATAATACTTTAGCATAAAGAGCGAGGTATTTAGGAGGAGATAAATACCTCGCTCTTTATGCTAAAGTATTTTTAGTAATTTCAACTATTTATTCTACGGCCTTTCTGATTCAGGGGTCATTCTTAAAGAATTGGGACAAAACTTACGATTTAGTGTAAAGAGCGAGGTATTAACGAGGGCACAAACCCCCTCGTATACATAATAAAAATATAAGGTTATGAAAGTTTGTTACGTAAGTTAATTCTTAAGTTACGTATATTTTTTACTAATAAAAACGTTCGTTAAAAATTAAAAGTTCTAGTTGCCTTTTTAAGTAACCGAAAAATTGGAGGGCAACTAGGCCTCCTTCTCCACCCCTTATTTCTCAAAATCGTCTGATCAAAACTAAGAGAAAGCCATTTAGCCAAAAAAGAATTAATATTCAAATTTAATTTTAATAATTTATGTGCGGAGAGCAAAACCAAACATGCATTAATTCAAAATCGTTCAGAAATTAAATAAAAAAAAACTAATTTTTTTAGCTGAAAGTAAGGAGCGACATTAAAACTTAAAACGAACAGAAATTACTCCGTATATGAAATGGGATGTCCCCTCCGCAATCCCTCGCTCTTTACGCTAAAATTTGACTCTTTGCCACAATTCTACTTTTTAAAACAATTAAAAGCTTTAGCGTAAAGAGCGAGGGATTGCGGAGGGGACAACCCATTTCATATACGAGTAATTTCTGTTCGTTTTAAGTTTTAATGTCGCTCCTAACTTTCAGCTAAAAAAATTAGTTTTTTTTTATTTAATAGCACAAGGGAAGGCCCACCACCACAGTTAGCAAGGCATTCACCATGAAAATAAAGCCTACAACCAATAAAGACAAACTGAAAACTAAAAAGCCTATGAATTAGAATTTTCTATTTGAAAAGCACCTGGAAACTACAAATTAAAAAGCTTTTTAATAACCATGCAAATAAGAAAAATAGCGAGAAGGAGAGGGAGGAGATAGTGTGGAAGGGGAGAGAAAGAAAGGGGATGTTACTTCAACTCATAGTTACGTTGGAATTGTTTATGAAAACAAATTTTATAGCCCACTTCAAAAATTAATCACTAAAATATTATTGAATTGAAGTCAAACTGGAAAATATTTTCTGAAGCATCTTTATTCTGAAGAAATCTATCTGAAGTTCAGCTTCAATTTGAGTAACAGTAGCACTCATGAAGCACTGTTCCCATTTGTGAATCTCCAAGAACTTCCACAAGTTTGGATGATGGCAGTTAATGGAACCATGGATCCGAAAGTGCCAGCCTTACACCGAATTGTTCGCTCGGGGAAGGCTCTGGGTGCATCAATCGTATATATTCCAAAGGCAAGGAGGAAATGAGGGGGTAGCCCTTTGGCCCCTTCTTACCCGATCTATATAGGTGTCCTCAAAGTAGTCTGTTAAGCCGATAAAATCAGTAACGAGCTATTCCTGGAGATCTTCGGAAACCGACTCGACATTGTCAATAGGGACAAATGCCAAAGCTGGTATCATCCGAACCTGCAGAGAAGAGTCAGGGTCGCTTCTATATCGTTCCTGGAGGCCAAGCTCCTGAACGATTCTATATACATTCTGAGACACAAGTGAAAAAATAACCTTTTATTTCGGCTGCTGGAAACATCAACTTTAATGCGTTTATTTATGCAGTTTCGAAGTCTACTATTACTGATTTATGGGAAAGGTTGGGGTCCATGATTCTGATTTCTTCTTCTAGGACCCGAGTGTATGTGGCCTCAGACTTATTGGGGAGAAGCGTGTAATGGCAAGGGACAATGTTATTTTGAAGAAGAGCATGTATTGTGTAGAGCTGATAAAACAAAAGGGGGGGATCTTAAAGGCCCTGTCTACAAACCAATTATCATACCTGCAGAGTATTTCCAAGTTTCTTCGGGCTCCAACAATGAACAATCGCTGAGAATCCCCTACACCACTTTCAAAAAGCAGAAAATTCTCACCGTTGTCAAGTTTTGGAAGATGGTTCGAGATGCTAATGTCGACCCTACAGCCTGGAAGGGTAGTTGGAGCGCTAATGGACTGCTTAACTGCACTAATTTTCCGACTGAGGGACCTTACCTCAGGAAGCCTTGCGACAGCAAGGTCAGTCAAGCCTCCCATAACAGTTGAAACAGTTTGGGAGGTAAGGTCAGAAGTTTCTTTTGCTCGTTTTTTAATTTCTTGACGAGCAATAAGAACTTCTCCAGCTTCTGGATTCGTGGTGTGAGTGTGGTCGTGCAACTCTCCAACCACATTTTCATCAAGCACTTTAACTTTTGTCCTGCACTGGCCCTGATCACTTCCATTGAGGCGACGCCTAGCACACTCATAGCTCACTACTTCACCGGCTTAAATTTATTCCGCTCCACATAAACAAAACCCTTATAAACTAACTTTTTCTGCCCCCGATGAGATTCATCCCACTTCAGATCTGACATCATTAATAACGCTAGTCTAAATTCTCAAACGAAGCAAACTCTCAAAATTATTCTGAGGAACTCTCAAAACATAATAAACAAAATACTTCAGTCATAAATATATATGCATATATAGATCAAAGGGATTTACGATGGAGTTATAAAATATCGTAGTGTGTGTTTTGAGTGTATCACATCCTTATTGCAGCAATATTTGTAACCTAAAATGTAGTGCATTTCAAATAGTCGCTTCCTAAGAGATGTGAATATCCTAGTGTTGGACCCACATGTTTGACCCCTCGATTCGACTTGTTTAGTCCCAGGATGCATAAATTTCACTTTGGCAGCAACCGTAATACTTCCGGCCCGGCACCGATGTTTTCAATAATCTAGTTTTTGTTATTGAAATATTTTTTGTATTCAATGCAGTAACCCTTTAAGAACGTACAGAGAAAAAACAAGTTTTTAAACTATTTCTGATTGTTTATCATATCATGCCAGAAAATCCGGCGTCCTTGAGGTAGTTTCAGGCACCATCCCCTCTCCCCACTCTGCACCTACCGATACTCTTAAATAACAGATGATTGGGAATTATACTGTACATAATTTCATCAAATATAACGAACAATCAGGTAGCAAAGTATTCAATGCAGTAACCCTTTAAGAACGTACAGAGAAAAAATAAGTTTTTTAACTATTTCTGATTGTTTTTCA
Source organism: Artemia franciscana (assembly GCF_032884065.1). Lineage (NCBI taxonomy): Eukaryota > Metazoa > Arthropoda > Branchiopoda > Anostraca > Artemiidae > Artemia > Artemia franciscana. Next base: position 8,530,727 of record NC_088874.1, on the reverse strand, counting down.
TATCATGCCAGAAAATCTGGCTTCCTTGAGGTGGTTTCAGGTACCATCCCATCTCCCCACTCTGCACCTACCGATACTCTTAAATAACAGATGATTGGGAATTATACTGTACATAATTTCATCAAATATAACGAACAATCAGGTAGCAAAGCCTAAGAATCTTATATTTTCAGCTTTGAAGGCTAGTTGTTTGGTTGACGTGGAGCTTTATAATAAAAATGTTGGAAAAATGAGGTTAAATACTATTGATAGTGTTCCTAGGGAATCCAGGCCCTTCAGTTTTATTTCTGAGGAGAATACTAGAAAGCTTACAGCAATCTTAAAATAGAAATAAACTGAGAGGCAAGAATGCAAATGATTGCAAATGGTAAAGAATGTGATTAAAGGCTCTTTTCATATTTCAAAAGTTTTAGTTTTCGAGGGTAATAGCTACGTATGTTGAAAAAATGAAGATATTAGACTATTTTATGATTGCACATGGTAAAGAATTTGATTAAAGGCTCTTTTCTTATTTCAAAAAGTTTAGTTTTCGAGGGTAATAGCTACGTATGTTGAAAAAATGAAGATATTAGACTATTTTATGATTGCACATGGTAAAGAATGTGATTAAAGGCTCTTTTACTATTTCAAAAGTTTTAGTTTTCGAGGGTAATAGCTACGTATGTTGAAAAAATGAAGATATTTCACGAAGATTATTTAACGAACAATCAGGTAGCAAAGTATTCAATGCAGTAACCCTTTAAGAACGTACAGAGAAAAAATAAGTTTTTTAACTATTTCTGATTGTTTTTCATATCATGCCAGAAAATCTGGCTTCCTTGAGGTGGTTTCAGGTACCATCCCATCTCCCCACTCTGCACCTACCGATACTCTTAAATAACAGATGATTGGGAATTATACTGTACATAATTTCATCAAATATAACGAACAATCAGGTAGCAAAGCCTAAGAATCTTATATTTTCAGCTTTGAAGGCTAGTTGTTTGGTTGACGTGAAGCTTTATAATAAAAATGTTGGAAAAATGAGGTTAAATACTATTGATAGTGTTCCTAGGGAATCCAGGCCCTTCATTTTTATTTCTGAGGAGAATACTAGAAAGCTTATAGCAATCTTAAAATAGAAATAAACTGAGAGGCAAGAAGATAGAACAAGGGCCAAGACAGCAAGATAGGGGACAAAATTATTTTAAGTTATACATTTAACAAGAAATCCCAGAAAGGGTGGGTCCGGCCAGAGAGAGATGGTCAAATCAGATTGAAACCATATAAACTAATCTAGGTTTTGTTCATTTGAGTAAGGGAAAATAACCCCTTCTGCTATAGCAGAGCTACTAAATAAGATAGCTAACTAAGGATAGGTTCAAGGAGTTTAACCCTCCGGAAAATGCCCTAACGTGGAAAATATCTCCGGAAAAAACCTTTCCCCGCGAAAAATACCCCCTGGAAAATAACACCGCGGAAAGTAAACCCCGTGGAGAATACCCTCGCTGAAAATACCCTCCCCACCCCAACCGCGGAAAATAAGGTTTCCAAAATTGAGACTTTTATTTGAGTTTTTTTTTTTTCAATTTCGTAGAAAAGTGCTAAGGAACGGGAAAAAGAGCAATTTACACACCAAAAGTATCTTGAAAACCTAGAAGGAAAAAACGCAAATTTATTTGTGGTGAAAAGACTGAAATATGAAGAAGAAATAATGTAGGCGAAAAATCATCAAAGCTAAGCTAAAACATATGACGCCAAAAAGTTTAAGAAGGTTTAGCTATCCTTTGAAAGGATAGTTGGGGACCAAAAAATTCTTATTGTTTAAGTTTTTATGGACGAAAGCTTTGTCAAATTTTACTAGTTTGTTTTTCTTATCTTCCAAGTGTAAAACTACCACAAATCACCATTAATAAATAAATGAAAATTATAGTGGGTCTGCTTGCAAAATGTGTTAGGTACAATTATTCTGTATTTTATGAAGTAAGAATTGTTTTCTGACTTCAAACCGTCCAAATACTTTACCCACCCCCACCTTATGTGCAAATATATAGCCCCAATTATATATTTTAAAACTTTTATGTCACTTGTCTTTGTCTTGTCTCATGCTAATCTGAAAGAAACTACGGTTATTTATTCTTTAATAGTAATTTCTGGTCGTTTTAAGTGTGAGTTATTGTAGGTTTCTATTTCTTCTGATCTAAAGCTTAATATGGCCTTTATTTTTCTTTAGAAAACATCTTTTTCGGAAAGCTTTTTTTTAATAATATTGAATAGAGAACAACTTCTTGCATTAACGTTATTAAAAAAACTGTGTGTGTCGTCCTATATTCGTATAATTTTGTTTACATGTACATGCATTGGAGGGGAGGGCAGTTAAGCTAGAAGATACTTTGAAAACCAATAGGTTGAAATTTTCTTAATGTAAAAGAATTCAAGTTTAGTTAAAATAGTATTTAGTTTAGGAGACATACATTGAATTAATACCCATATTTTATGATAAATAGGAAGGTAGGGGCTAATTTGGACCCAACCCTGTCACGCTTCAAACTTCCTTGAATTTTTAGGCACTTCCTAATCAAATTATCTTCCTTTTTTTCTTTTTTTCTTATAAATACCCTCTCATTTCCCAGGAAAAGGAATCATTTATGACTTCCATTTATTTATTTATTTATTTATTATATTATATACCCTCTGCAAATACACTCTGTCATCAGCAATCGTCAGCGGTAAAAAAAAAAGAAAAAAAAGTTAAAATAAACCATCGTTTATTTTGCCGTTTGTTTATTGTAGTGATAATGAACGGCTGCATTGTTGCCATTGTTGTTTATTTTTCTGAGTTTTTTTTTTCGTCCTTTGTGTACGTCATAACAGTATCCTATATATCTCTAAGAAACGCTTGTTAAAAAAAATAGGCCCGGTAAAACAAACATTCGGTAAAAAAACGCCAAGTGTGTCTCGGGCCTTAAGCTTGTAAGTTAAGAGAATTAACGTTATTGTTTAAGGATCAAAATTTTCTAATGCAATACTTATTTTTTATTTATTTATTTAATATCGACTATTAACAAAAAAACTTAACATAAAGACATCCCCTCTAAATACCACAGCATGATATGGAGGAGGGATAATCAAACATATCCACAAAAAAGCTTTATTCCTTCCTATTTGAAACGTGCTAAATTGCTCGTATTCACAGAAGCCATAAAAAATATTCCGTATTATACAGAAATTTGTACTCCCTTTTCTAGAAATCTGTTGACGATCTACTTTCCATGCTTGAAAATTGTGAAGTCCACTATATAAGATGTGTCAAACCACATGAGTCCATGAATCCAGGACCAGTGGACCCTGTGTATCTTATGAGAAAGCTGAAGGAGTGTGGGGTCACGGATACTGTGCGACTCTCTTCACTAGGCCTTCCTGTTAGGTAAGTGCCCTGGATGTTTCTTCATTAAATTTGATTCAGTTCATGTGTTAAACTTTTGAAGTGCTGCGGTTTCAAAATAGCAGAACATAATTGCCTGAAAGTTGCTTCTTTAAATCTGAAGAAATCCATATGTAAAACTTCGGATGTTTTTAATGTGTTTTATGCATTTTTATTACGTTTTTACAAGTTGGAAAAACATCTCGGAGGGGAGGGGGTCAAGCCCCCTAACCCACCCCAGAATATGGCCTTGCTTTGGAACCATCTTATGTCTATTTATACAAACAACCGTGACTTTCTAAGATTTGCTTTTGCATTTTTTTTTCAAATTATTCAGTTTCTAGGACAACATCATATTTTCGTCAGTGTTGTCACTTTGAAGCGTGAAAACCAACAGCGAAACTAGTTAGACAAACTTTGCAACGTAATTTGGGTGGGTGAGAGAAAGTGTGTTTTCAAAACCTGGGGGAAGGAGGTAAGCTAGTTATATTTTTTTCCTTTTTTTAGTGGAAATATCGAGGGCGTGCCAAAATTCAGGAATCGAGTACACCATGTGGCGTATGCCAAATTGTGGTGGAAATATGTTGGGGGGGGGGGGCTATACCAATCGTTTTGGGGACTGTTCCAAGTGATGCAGAACTGTGGGACACACGTAGCACTCCGAGATGTGCTTCAGGTGGCGGAAAGTGGGTGACCCTTCGGAAATATCGTTAGACAGTTACATCTTTAAAGGAATCAATGCTTACATTCACAATATATTCTTCACAAAAGCACAAGGTTTTGTTGTTATCTTTTCTACCGTTAAAAAGAAAAAAAAAAAAGAAAGAAAGAAAAAAAAAAGAGGCGATTTCAATTTATGACGATTTTTTTTGTTATGAATTTTTTTCTTTTTAGGATTTGTTTTAATTTGCTGTTATCACGTTATATAACAAAAAGCATCCCATGAAAAATTGTTCTACTGAAATTTTATTAACATATACCTTTGATTCTAACAAACGGTGTAAACTTTTGTATTTATGTACGGAATATCGATATTACCAGTCTCAAATTACCACAAGCAAATTACCAAGCTAACAAAAACAAAATACCAGTTTGGAGTTACCAAAGCCGAATTTTTTTTATTTTTTGTTCTTTTTCATTTTTTATTCTCTTTGTTCCTTTTTATTTTAGTTTCTTATTTTATTTTCTCAAAATTGAGTTTTTTTTTGACGGAAGTGAATTTGGCATGAAAATAACTAGAACATAATAAAATGATGAAAATACAATCTGGAATGCTTTAAGAAATCTTGTGTGCAACACTGGATAATGTGAAAATCTGATAAAGTATATATCTAGTACAATGCGTGAATTTGATGATGTTAGGATAAACTGAAGAGAACATAATAAATTTAAGTGAACAAATTAGAAGACTCCCAACTTAATGCACATTCAGTAAAATTTTATTTGACGTATGGTAATGACGCTTCATAAGAGAAGCCATAGCCCCTCCCCCCCCCCCCCCGCCCATAATAAAATAGGTCTTAATAGCCCACACCCAATAAAATGCAGAATATATGGACTGAAAGTTCACTTTGTTTACATAAACCGACAATAATGTAAAAATCTAGTAATGTAAGAATAAACTGAAGTGAAAACTGAATAAAAAACTGAAGAATAAGAATGGGATAAGAATAAGAAAAAAAATAAGAATCTGAGTAAAGTAATAAAAGAATGAGTAAAGAACATTTTTAATGAACCAGAAGTGCTTTTCCATGATTAGGACAATGGTTAATCTGTATAGTTCCTCATCTCTGTGTTCATACCAATCCTCTTATAGACATTTTTTCTTGTTTTTATGATCTTTATAAACTTCGAAATGTTATGATGAAAATTTGAATTATAATTTGGGCAACCATTCTTGAAGTATTGACAAAAAACAACACCCGAGCTTGGTGTAAAGAGGGGGCTATCCCAGTATATCAAAGATGATTCTTCCTATATTTTAACTTATGCTTTCCTAGAGACATGCTTCTAGCTTCTAAGAAGTAAAGGCCCCCTAGCACCATGTATACATACTAAAAAGGTAAAGAAAAGGACACAGCACTGCAATGGAGAGGTGAATGCCACCCATCCTGTACTTTCACACACCCTTCCTGCTTACCTTCCAATAGCTGGGTTGACTCTGGCTGAGCTTATAGAGTCTTGCAATTGACCACACCTTCCCAAATCAAATAGCCACGCCATGAATCGAACCCCCATCTTTCGGACAAATGATCCTAAATTTAGCGCACCAACCATTCGGCTTGGACAACTTATATCACACCCATGTATATATGGATGTAATATCATTCAACTGATTAAATTGAATAAACTTAAGTGAACAACTGAATAAAGAATATGATTAAAGTGAGGAAAAGAATGAATAAAGACTAATTTTGATGATCCAGAACTGTTTTTTCATAATTAGGATTTTGGTTCGTGCCAGGGATGTTCCAAGTGTAGTACTATATTTTATATAAACAATCTAAATATTTTTCTGAATGCCCCCAAGGGTGTTCTTATAATTCCTCTGAAAATTACCCCCGGACAATCCCTCCCGAAGAGAATTTCCTACCCGGAAAATACCTCTTTATTTAAAACTAAGCTGCAGAAGGGAAAGTAAGACAGATGAAAAGAATGAAGAAAAGAAGGAATATAATTCTACCTATATTTCAACATATGGGCAAATTTTCTTGTTTCTTACTTGGAGTCTGACTTCATGCTGTTGAAATTAAATTAACAAATAGGTACTTCAGACAGGTAAACTTTCTAATGAACGTCTGGTTGGCGAGTTCTCGATCGTTTATCGGTACCAGAAGAAGGCCACCTGAAATAAATAATCGCACTATATTGAAAATTGTAATTCCTGTGTGCATATAGGGGGGGGGAGAGGCAAGTAAGGGGACTTTTAAGTCCTTACTGAAGGGATGTGGTTAAAATGTCACGTCTGCGATCCGCCTAAACATTTTTGCAGTATAAGCCTCTGTAGGAATTAGAATCTACTAAGTTTAAGTAGGGAGGTAAAAATAAATACTATATGGTACAGTAACCTTCTACATTTACCACTAATTTGATATTTTCAAGTTATTATTTTAACCTTTATTTTACCCTGCTATAAAAACTCAATCTCCCCTGCCCCTCATGAAAAAATCGTGAAACATGAAAAAATTATTTAAAAGAAATAAAAATATAAATAACTAAACTAAATAAAAATAAATTTTGTTCTTAATTAAATAAAAAAAACATTAAAACTCAAGAGCAACATTAAAACTCAAAACGAACAGAAATAATTTCGTACTTGGAGGGAATATCCCCTCCCCAATACCTTGCTCTTTACGCCAAAGCTTTTAGCACTTTTGAAAAAGCTTCCTATTCTAATTAAACGGCCCTTGTGTTTCAGGCCGTTCTAAAAAAAGAAAAAAAAGAAACTGGGACAAAAAGTAAAACTTTAGCATAAAGAGCAAGGAATTGAGGAGGGGGTAATCCATTCATATACAAAATAGTTTCTGTTCATTTTGAGTTTTAATGCTACTCCGTACTTTTAGTTAAAAAAATTTTTTTTTGAAAATTTCTGGTCGTTTTTCAGATAATGCCAGTAAATCCGGCTCACCATCTATGAACAATTCTTTCCCCTTACGGGATACTGCTCCGTTGAAGTTTCCTCCCACATTAAATATACCCTATTTCCTGTCAATTTCCCTCTGGAAAATTCCCGAAATCATCACTGAAAATCCCACTCCCCCATAAAATTTCTTGCTGACGATTCGGCCTGAAAAATCCTCCTTGGTATAGTTTTATTTGAAAAAGACTTTAATTCCTATCTATCCGAAAATCCCCCCCTCCGTTGAAATTCCCCTCCCCCCGGAAAACCAAACACACTGAAAATAGCCCCCGGATAACTCACCCAGAACATATCCAAATGCAAAACAGAGCTGGCAAAGAGAAAGCAAGATATATAGAAAGAATTTCGTTTAGGAGTTCTGTAAAATCACCCCACTGTAAAATTTAGCCCTGGAAGTTTCCCTCTTCACGAAAAATTATCCCCGTGCGAAATCCTCCTCAGAAAATTTTCTCCTTCCTCCCAAAAAGTGTATGTATACTTACCATTAATAAATACTATACGTAAACAAATGCGAAATATCATGACTTACAGACCTTTCCCCAGGGGCTGTGGGGCTCATGTTATCCCCAAAGGCATAGTTACTTGACTTTTCAATTATGCTGAACAAAATAGCTATTTCGAAATTTTGATCGGACGACTTTGACAAAAAAAAATGGTGGGAGGGGAGCTAGTTTCTCTCCAATCTTTTTGGTCACTTAAAAGGGGCACTGGAACTTCTAATTTCTGTTTGAATAAGCCCTTTCCTGATATTCTGGGACTATTGGTTCAACGCGGTCGGCCCTGGGAAAGGAAAAAAAAAACAATAAACACGCATCCGTGATCTTTCTTTTGGCAAAAAGTACAAAATTCCACATTTTTGCAGATGGGAGCTTGAAACATCTACAACAGGGTTCACAGATACGCTGAATCTGATAGTGTGATTTTCATTAATGTTCCTTAACGTTTAGGTGTTGTTTTCCTGTTTTTCAAAAATCAAGCAAAATTTTTTCAGGCCCGTTGCTTTTGATGAGTAACACTAAACTTAATAAACCTTATATATTTGGAATCAGTATAATAATCCAACTCTTTTGATATATCTATTGATGTCAAAATTCAGTTTTATTTTTGACGAATATTAAAGTTGCTCTCGTGCTTTTAAATTCCTGAAACCTGCTGGTAAATGCTTCCCTCACAGTTGAAATTATTGTTTTAAAATTGGTTCAACCTGCCTAAGACCATAGGTAGGCGTGTCTTGTTTACCTCTCATTCAAGAGAATCTAATGGTCCTATGTCAATTTTAAATTCTTCGTCAACCTGCCTGAGACTCTAGGCAGGTATGACTTGCTAAAAGATAACAAATAAATATTAGTCCAATAAGACCTTGGTTCTACTGGCCTAGGAATGACGCGTGGACGGGTAATAGATAGACATATCTATTAGCAAATGAACTAACATCATTTTTATACAATTCTAATAAGGGAGCTAATGCCAGAATTGCCTCTCACTCAATTGGACGAACTGTCTTGGCAATTTCTACAATTAGCCGTGACTTGATGCCCACAACTACTCCATTTCAATTCGATTGCCACTTGTTTATCAATAGAGAGCTATTTTCTTGGTGATGTTTCAGCAAGCTCGGAAACAATATTTCCCTTTGAAAATACTGAGCAAAAATGGATTATTTGTTTTCGAATGTTATACTAAATCTAACTTTGACAAAGTTAAGTTTTCTTTCCCTTGTAATTAACGATTAAACTGATTTGGATGAGACAAAACATCTACCATGTAATCAAAGTTTTGGATTCACTGATTGTCTGCCAGTTCTAAATAAAGTGAAAATACAATTTTTGAAGCAGAGAAGCTGGAAAAGCTCGTACTTACTATTATAGCCTATTAAAAAGTGTTTTATTTTTAAAACGACCATAAATTGAACTTATAAAAATGCTTAACGAAAAAAAATTCAAAGAAAAGTAAAGAGTAACGTTAAACCCTAAGATGAACAAAAATAAAATCATGTAGTAATCCGATCGTTAAATGAACTATCTGTAGGAACTAAAGCAGAGTCAGAGAGTATTGGTAACTTATAAGAGTATAAATTGGCGCTAGTGTCAATAAAAAAACCATTAACGTCATCTAGCGTATGGAATTTTTTTTAACTTTTTTTCCAGTGTAATAATAAGAATAATTAATTTAGTTGGTGTAATTGGTAAAATTAGAGTAGTAAGATCTCAGTTCCCGATAGAAAAAACGATTAAAGTCATCTAGCGTTTGGCATTTCTTTATTTTTTTTTTCAGTGTAATAATAAGAACAATTAAACAATTGATTTAGTTGGTGTAATTGGTAAAATTAGGGTAGTAAGATCTCAGCTCCCGACAGAAAAAAAGGATTGCAAAGCTTGAAAAAATTCCAAGAGACAACAAACGCTGATGGTTTCATAGTTTTGGCATTGATACGGTTTTAGCTTCGATCTACTGTCAAAGGCCTATATTATTTTTCGCAAAAAGACTCATTTTTTTAATCAATGCTTCACGATTTGTTTTGACAATACTTTTTAAGAGTACTTGTAGCATGTAGTTATGTAGTTTTGATAATGACTGATAGCTGTTTAATTTTTCGGCACATCTAAAAACTTCTGGATAGTAAACGCCCTTCTCAAGGAGAAATGCTTTAATTTCCGGAAAAGGACAGGCGAAACATTTTAGAATGTTCCCTCTTGATAACCAATGTACCTTGTTATGAAGCAGAATATCGTACTCACTCTCCATATTAAAAAAAATCTTTAAATTACCGATGACTACGGGCTTTATCTAAAATGGAGTTGATAATGGTAATCACTAATTCTATAGCTTTGCACATTTCATCCGGAAATGTGGTTGACACAATTTTATCGAGGGGAATATGATATTTATCCATACACTCAATTACAGCATTTGCTTAAATTTAAACCTTAAAGCATTTGGTATATTCATAACTTCTTATATTTATAATAATTTTAATGACTTTTCAAAAAAATGGAGTTAATCAGTGTGTGCACTGAACGATTCACATGTAACTGTACTCGGAAAAACAAAATTTTGTCATAAGAATAACGCAATTCCTAATATGATCAAAAGTGAAAGAATGAAAGTTCTTAAGCCGAACTGGCCAGACATGACAATAAACAACCAAGAGAGATTCAACTCTACAAAAAAAAACTTCAAACGAGACGACGGCCAGTAGAATTGAAAGACTAAAACAACGCGGATATTTCGCCTGTATCCAAACAAGGCGTCTTCAGCATAAGATAGAAAATTAAAAGAAAACTAATCTAAAAACCAAATAAAAACCACCACCAATAATAATAAATACAATTGTCGCTACTTATCCACGTAGGGAAAAGCAGCTATTTGAGTTACTTCAATGAGAATCAAAGAGCAACTGAGGAAAAATTATGAAAATTGAAACTTAGTTAATTATTCTGTTGCGAAATAATCCTCTTGTAAGCTAACATTGAAGCAACTCTTTTTTGGTCTAGTGGGTAATCTTGTTCCCTGGTGATTGTGTAAAATTTTAATTCCCCCATCGACTATTGGTTCATTTTTTGGTTCATTGGTTCAATATCATAAATTGGGTCAATATTTAAATTCCCTGTGTCTCTATTTATTGAAATATTAGCAAATATATGTTTCTTAATTTCTATAGCCTCCCTCGCCCACTGAGAAAAACCTCTATCATTAGAAATAGCTGTAGCCTCTTCAAATTGTATAAAATGTTCAGGATAAAAGAATGTGTGTTCAGCTAGAGCCGAAACAAAAGTTTCGGGAGGCTTTCTTAGTTGTAGGGTTTTTTCTATTGAATTGCGATGCTTAATAAATTTTTCAGTAAATTGTTGGTGGGTTCTACCAATATAAAACTTTCCACAGGAACAAGGAATTTTATACACCCCACTAACTAAATCTCCCCGGGTTAAATCCTTCCCAGAATTAAGAAAACTACCTAATGGTCTCACTGATTGGAAGCAAGTATCAATGTTATCTTTATCCAAAATTCTTTTAAGCATCTCCCCCAAAGTAGGTACATAAGGTATAGAATCACCAGGGAACAAGATTAACTCGATGTTTGCTACGTGTTTTTTAACAATATAAAATTTTAATTACCTATGTATCGTTTAACTTAAACAAAAAATTATGCATGTTTTCGATTTATAGAAGATTTTTTTTTTCATTGCACCTTCCGTGGATATTTTTGCCAGAGCCATGCTTAAGGAGCCAAAGAGTCACATGCGGCTCTAAAGCCCTACTTTGCCAACCCCTGTTCTACACAACAAGTTTTACCTGTATTTCGGAATATAGATAGAATATTCCAAAATCCCTTTGGCTGCTCAATTTTGCATTAGGGGGGATTCTCGACGGGGGTCAATACACCTAGATCCGCTCCCAATCACCAGAACCCACCCACCGTCCCGCATATTATTTTGAACAACATTTTTTTTTTACGCCTGCCAGATCTTATTCACAGCATATGTCTGGAGCACCTTCTGTCCTTGAAAATTTCTTAGTTTCGGATCAAGTATTTGTTCCGTATTCTATAGAGTATCGATATGTTGGATTCCTTGGTGCATAGACTATTTAATAAAAGCGTAAAAGAATGCATTTTTGCCGAGTTAGAAAGCTCATGGGCTTTACCCTCAAATGACCCCCCCCCCCTAAAAAAAAGTATTCTGTGTTCATTTTGTCAAAAGTGTCCCAGTCACAGTTGTAGCAGCACGGTTTTTTATTTCAGGATTACGTTTGATGAATTTTTTGGTCGTTTTAAGTGCCTTACAAATGTGCCATGTGCCGATCACCGTGAGTTTTCACAACTATTAATTGATTTGCTCATCAAATCAAACGCCAGTATCAATCTAAGCCAAATTCAAATTGGGAAAAAACGGATTTTCATGTCAGATCAAGTTTATGAGTATCTTGAAACAATGCGAATAGGAATCCGAAGAAATGCGGTGCGTAAAATATGGTGCTCCTGGTGCTCCTACAAACTGAAAAGAAGGATAAAAGCTGCGTTGATAATTCAAAGGTGCTGGAAGGAGTACATAACACTGAAAAAGGAGATGGCTGCTATAAAAATTCAAGCAGGTAATTCTCTGTTGTTTTTTTAATATTAATGCTGTTTTTAGTTGCCAAAGGGAGATGGAGCCATCTCCCAAGGGAGTTGCCAAAGGGAGCCATCTCCAAAAAGGAGATGGCTGCTATAAAAATTCAAGCAGGTAATTCTCTGTTGTTTTTTAATATTAATGCTGTTTTTAGTTGCCAAAGGGAGATGGAGCCATCTCCCAAGGGAGTTGCCAAAGGGAGCCATCTCCAAAAAGGAGATGGCTGCTATAAAAATTCAAGCAGGTAATTCTCTGTTGTTTTTTTAATATTAATGCTGTTTTTAGTTGCCAAAGGGAGATGGAGCCATCTCCCAAGGGAGTTGCCAAAGGGAGCCATCTCCAAAAAGGAGATGGCTGCTATAAAAATTCAAGCAGGTAATTCTCTGTTGTTTTTTTAATATTAATGCTGTTTTTAGTTAACAGGTTGTGAACCTGGAATGCGAGAAATTCAACCCCCCCCCCCTGTCTCTGTCTCTCTTTGCTTTGATTTCTGCCCAGTTTTAATTTATTTATAGCAAGCAAGTTAAGTAATGCAAGGGTGGATCTAGAAAAAAATCTTAGGGGAGGCCCAAAGAGACAAGGGTGCCAATGAACAAAATCTTGGGGGTAATGTGACAAAGCTGCTAATAATTGACCTAATTGACAAATTTATTCTAAAAAATAGTAAAAAACAACAAGAAACAGGATAAGACAGGATAAGAGGGCCCAAAAACAATCTTGGGGGGAGGTCCACCTGCCCCCTTCCCCTGGATTTGCCAATGAGAATTAAGTCATGGAAACTACAATGAAACGATTATTTCTTTGCTTTTGGCTCCTGAGATTTTTGGCCTATTTAGGCGAAGATTATATCTACTATTGGTCAAATATATATTCTCGATTATATGAATTTTCTCTGCGTCACTCTTTTCTTAAAATTGATTTATTGGTTTATCGAAGGAATTGAAAATCTACTGCATATTTACAATTTAGAGTAAATACGAAGGGGGGTGCCTCCTCTTGCCAATGAGGGGGGATGGGGGTAGATTAAATTTGTGACGGAAATGAACATTATTATCGGTTTCAGGATGCAATTCTGATCAAAAGTTAAGCATACTTTTTAGGTATATCAATAATCTGTGAATAAACAATTTCCCTTTTATTTACGGGGGGGGGATCTCTTTTGCTCATTAAAGATTTGTACTAGAACTAGAATAATTTATTTTGAATATTTTCGATTTGAGTTGAAATTTTTTAGGGCGTAAGTATTTTTTTCTAAGGGGGTAGACGTATGAACAAAATTTTTTTTCGTTTTTATCAAAAACTGTTATATTTGTTTCCAAATATTTCAGTATTTTGCTCCTTTGGCTATGTTCTGGTCTTTAGGCGATGAAGGACGCTGCTCCACACCCCTTTGGTTGTCTATTCAACAAAGCTCTCCACTTAAACAAAGCTTTTAAATTGTTGCGTATTAAAACAATATATTTTGTATTGACTGCACGTATCTTCATTCGTGTTATGGAATTTGGATTTTGATATAAATTCATTTGTTTTAAAACATCGTTATATAATATTCTTTAAGTTCATTCCTGTTGGACTGAATTGTGGAGTTGGTCTCTTAGGAAATTAAACACTTTTTAAACACTTTTAAAACTAGTCCAATTTATTAAATACGCAAATTCGTGACAGCGGAAAATGCAATTTCGATACTTATTTTCTTAAAATTTAAATGTGATATAATATACAAAATAAAGGAAAAGTCTAAATTATTAGACAAGCAATAACATAGTGCATTTATATTATTAAATGAGCATTACCTGTAAATATGCGTCTATTATTTCTCGAAAACGGTATGGTAGTTTTTTCTTGAAATTGGCAGTCTTAACATTTTCTGATGAAAAAAAGACCTAGATAAGTAACGACTTCAAGCAATTTTATTTCCCTCTCAGCGTCCTTAATAGTTTTTTTCTTAAATCCACTGGTAAATAAAATTAGAGACCTGACAACCAGAAGAAAACTGTCAAAATAAAGGTTAACAGTATATCCTCAAAGACTGGAATTTTTTTTTAAAGGACTGTCCACTTACATTGATTTTTTTTTTTTTTTTTTTTTTTTTTTTTTTTTTTTTTTTTTTTTTTTTTAATGTGACGATTTTGCTCTATTCGAGCAAAAATCTGTGTAGTGCGATCCCTTCGTACACAAATCAGGCTCCACAACTAAAAATGAATTGCCCCCGTCCACCTCTCCGCATTTTTGCCAGTAAAATATGGATGAAATGTTTTTGTCTGCTGAAGAAAACATCTTTGTTTGATAAGGAGGAAGCTATCACCCGTATGACTGCTGCAAGGGCACATCCAGGATTTGTTTTTAGGAATGGGGGAGGGTATATACAATAAGAAACTTAAAAGAGCGCATCAAAAGTTTGCTTCCTTCCATTATCATTCACAGTTTAAAAATAATTTAAAGTAATATTTTATCCACAATTATATTTTAATAACTAAACTGGATTTCATGGAGTTAAGAGTAAAGCTACCGTATATACGACGCATCACGAGATGAAAAACAATGAACAAAATATACTATTAAGGCCATAATGGAGGGGGTTATCAAGAAGGGGTACATTGTCAGAAATGCCAACATGATCTTTGAAAATAGTATAAAATGAGGAATCTAATCTAGAATTTTACCATAGCAAACTTAATAAACGATATTCAATTGAATGCAGATTTTTGGTGACAAATGCCTATGAGATCTAGCCCCTTCCCCCCATTTTAACACCTATAATTGAAAATAGTTTTTCTTCGTCTCTCAATTCTTTACTAGTTCCTTAACTTGTACTCTTGTAGCATACCGAAGTTACAAATGTCGTTGCACTTACAAGAAAATTATTGGTGCAGTCATCTTCCTTCAGCGACATACGAAGCAGATGATTATCAGAAGGAAAGAAGAAGCCGAGAAGAGGTCGAGTCAAATGCAAGATAGCCTTCTGGAAGATAGCTTATGTCTAACTAGCATTCCTACCACTTACACAGGTGATTATACAGATTCGTCTGGCATCGTGAGTCCCATTGGTAGTGACCTTGAAGATTTTGTTTCAGTGCGGAAGAGGACAAGCGCAACTGAGAGTTTGACCGACAAAGTAGAAAGGAACTCTTTTAAGGCTGTTGCTATTGTATCACCGTTTAGGGAAAGCCTTAGCCCCAACAAGAAAAATGAAACTGGAAAGACAGAGCTGCAATCGCTGGATGATTCAAGAATCGAAGCGTCGACATTTTCGAGTGTATATAACATCACGTATTTGGCTGAAGCGAAAGAGTTTTTAAAAGGCTTACATTGGAAAAGAGGAATTCTTTCTGTTCGCCGTATTCCTGAGGTAAGTTTTTCAGATTACGAACAAGAAAGATAT